>NC_134578.1:70884280-71099280 GCF_050947875.1 Dermacentor variabilis
TGCCTCCTTGTGGCCACAGAGGCAATTGCAAGAGGGTGAAATTTGGTAATACTCGTAATCGTCTCTATCTTGGCTGTGCTTGGACTAGATGTGTAACTACATGTAGCAGATAGCTTTCTTACCAAGTTAATTTGATTAATTGATTGATTTATTGGTGCAGCTTAACATCCCAATGCAACACTGCGGCTATGAGAGGAATAGTGGAACCCGCCGTGGTTGCTCAGTGGCTATGGTGTTGGGCTGCTGAGCATGAGGTCGCGAGATCGAATCCCGGCCACGGCGGCTGCATTTTGATGGGGGCGAAATGCAAAAACATCCATGTACTTAGATTGAGTGTGCACGTTAAAAGAACCCCAGGTGGTCAAAATTTCCGCAGTCCCCCACTACGGCGTGCATCATAATCAGAAGGTGGTTTTGGCACGTAAAACTCCACAATTTTATTTTTAGAAATAGTGGAGGACTCCGGATAAGTTATGACCTTGTGGGGCTCTTTTAATGTGCGTCTAAATCTCGGTACATGAGTGTTTTCGCATTTCGTTCCTGTGTAATCGTGTCCACTACAGCTAGGAATCAAACTTGCAACCTCCCGTTCACCAGCGGAATGCTGTAGTCATTCAGCCACTTCAGTGGATACAAGTTAATTTATGTGCAACAGCATTTCAGGCAGTGCTTTAGAGAGCCTCAACATTCCGAGGTCTCTGCGCTGTTCGTGTAATGAGTCTATGTTCATGGTCTTTTTGATCTTTCCCCGCCCAGCAACGGTTGGCCCAGGAAGTGCTGACGACTCTGAAGGAGCACCCAGAGGCGTGGACGCGGGTGGACACCATCCTCGAGTTCTCCAAGAACCAGCAGACCAAGTACTATGCGCTGCAGATCCTTGAGAACGTCATCAAGACACGGTGGCGGGTTCTGCCGCGCAACCAGTGCGAGGGCATCAAGAAGTACATCGTGGGCCTCATCATCAAGACTTCATCGGACCCCGAGAGCATAGACCGCGAGCGTGTGTACCTCAACAAGCTCAACATGATCCTTGTGCAGGTGCGCTGTGTGCTTGTGCTGTTCTCGCAGGTGTCGGCTCTGCGCATGTAAATGTGGCACTATGGGAAGTTTGACGTTCAGCATAGCAACATCGCGGCTTGGTTGGCTTTGTGCGTACATGCACGCGTTTGCGTTGTGGCAGTATGAAAGCAACATTAATTATTGCTCCTACTTTGAACATTGGCAGCTTTGATGAAGAGCTTGGTGTGTGGAAGAAATTTGGAAGTGATCGCATCTGAGGCCATATTGTTTATTGATTATTATTATATATATATATTTTTCACTTTCTGTTATCTTTGTTCTTCGTTAATGACTGCTGTGATGCCAGGTCATCGAGACTGCCAGTACCAAAGTTGGATAGAAGTAGTCTTTTTGCATTTGTGCAAGACACTGGGTTCTGAAAAGTTCAGGCCCTCTGCGTTGCTTCGAGCAAAGAATGATATGTCCCTTAGTTGACTGAAGCTGTAGCTATAGCAGATAGGCTTCCTTTTTAATTTGTGGGCAAGGTCTTGTGTGAGGGGAGAAATATGATAGCTGTTGTGTAAACCCTGCAATCAAGGAGACACATTTGGTAAGCTTAGGTCAAAATTCTGCTACGTGTTTCTTCAGTGCAGCAGTACATTCATCTGTAATTGTTACTCGCTAGCTTTATGATCTGCAATTCTACGCCGCACCCAAGACGGTAAAAAAAAAGAGGTGCTTCCCCTGTGGGAGTGCATAAATATTTCCTAGTAATAATTATAGCTGATTAGATTAGTTAAGTTAGTCTCTCACCTTTGTTGATACATAGTAGTTGTGGAAATCCACTGCTTTAGGGTCATCTAGATGCAGCACTAACAAAGAGAAAGAGAGAAAGTCAAGGACCATTGCACGCTCTTAGTTTATGCAGATGCTTTCTCTCTTTATTTGGAATTTAGTTGCATTATGGGAGGGAAAACAGCATGAAGTGTCAAAATGTTACTGCAGATTAGACGACAGCGGCCAGTGTATATCAAGCAGACGGCATGCTTTGCTTCTTTGCTGCAGATTCTCAAGCGTGAATGGCCGAAGAACTGGCCGTCGTTCATCAGCGACATCGTGGGGGCCAGCAAGACCAATGAGAGCCTCTGTCAGAACAACATGATCATCCTCAAGCTCCTTAGGCGAGTTTCTTCCCTTTTTTTTTTTGTCTCGTTCTAGTGAATGCAATGGTACCGCTTACATTTGTTTAGTGTTTCGTAAATAGGAGCACGAGGTATACATCTAAACCATTGGCTTAGTCGCCCTCAGCTTTCGCACATTGTGTGCGTTAACTTGCCTGTTTTCATTCACAGTAAATTTGTAGTGCACATCGTTTGTGGCAACACCACTAAAAAAATTGACGCAGATTCAATTCAATGTTGGATTCTAAATGAAGCAAAATTTGTTTGAGTTAGCAAGGTAGCTGCCTCTAGCTGAAGGCTGTCTCTAGGATGAAGGCGATGTACGATCCTTGTCAAAGGAGGAAAATTGATAAGGGCGTGCCGTATTCACTCAATTCTAACGTGCCCTCGATTGTAATGTGCACCCGTTCGCCGCAATGCAAGGAAAGAAAAGTCCTTTACAGCACTGTACACCTCATTCTTTCATGCAGAAATACAACTTTCTCTCATTTGGAAAAACAAAAACTTACTCCCAATACACTAAAGTTGCGATAAATAAAGTTGCAGTTTCGCCCGAAAGGCGAAGCATTGATTACGACAGCAAATTAATAGACAGCTATGCGAAAAGTAAGAATAGTAGTTTTATCGGCTGCATGAACATTTAAATGTTTGCTTACTGACTAAATTAACAAGCATGGTGTCACGCGCACCCAATCAAACATGAACACGTCTCACGCGATGACTGCGGAAACTCTTTATCAAAACGCTGGAGTGGGGAAGTGGGGTAACAGGACCGAGCGAATTGACCTTTGTGCGGCCTCTCGCTTCAACGCACACTAAGCCACGAGAACACAATGTGGTGTGCCTAGATGCGTAGACTTTGTCTCTATCACAACAACGTTGAGGCTAAGGATTCTGGGGAAAAAAAAAAACTCCCTATATTCGGTATTCTAATAATATCGTATACACCTGCCCCAGTTACTGTATTGGAAGACCTTCTGAATTGTCTTTTAAGTCTGTACCTTACGGCAGGCTAATGTGTTTGCAACGTCTCAGTTGCATGCCGCGGCTTTACGCTTCCTTGTCAATGTCATCCCAAAATCGAGTAAAGATAAATGTGGCAGTTTTGCAGTGAACCCTTCCGGGTCAGCATTTTTTTTTTTTTCACTGGAGTGAAATATTTATGTTTCGTGAAGCTGAATAAGAGAGGACAGGCAAAAAAATAAAAAATTTTCAGTGCAGTTTTGGGAACTTATCAAAGGCTTATGAATTGCCAACAAGTCAAAGCATTGGAACAGCATACGGGCCTTAAAACTTTTTCATTCACAATCATAATGGTGCAAAGTATATCGCTGGCTTTGGTTAGCTTTGATACACAACTTAGGCATGTGTGTGGTAACTTTGACATGAAAGTGAAAGGCCTGAGGTATCACTTAGGTACCACTTAGGTACCACTTAGGTACCACTTAGGTATCAGAGCTACCACACACAGGCCTGAACTCTGCTTGATGCAATGCATGGACACTTGTGAAATATTGGAGAGAACCCCGTTTATCTGCGGCATCAAATAGAAAAGCTATGTAATGATAGAGTTACTGGCGATCACATTTCTAAGATTTCTCTTGCTTTTTGTTTTCTCCATGTTGGATATCTTTTGAAAAGCGTTATGATTCCTGCAGGAATCGTTAGACCAGTAAGTTGGATCACTGTGCTGGATTTTTCTGACATCATCTTAGCTTGTCATTTTTGTTTCCCACCTACCCTGTTGGCTCACCGGTTACACTGTTTTGCTGCCGAGAACAACCTTGCGCATTCAAATTCCTGGCTGCTGTGGCCACATTTTTATGGGGGCGTGATCCAATAACTTGCACACTTAGATTTAGGGACACATTATTTATTAATGGGGCTGTAACACCAAATGTTAGAGCTTGAATTATGCATTGAGTGTTAAACATTGTGCATCCCACAGCAAGCTGGGAGAACTTGAGTACATGTGAGGTCTTTTTTTTTTTGTTATTATTGCAGTTAAATCTTGCAGCAATCTTGCAACACTGACAGGTGATAAAATGAACTGCGTTCTGCTTGGTCAATGTGGACGTTGTGCTCGTGTTTTCGTTCTTGCAAATGTGTGTCTGCAATCAGCTGAGGATAGTTTCTGCAGGTGTTCTTATGAGAGTTGCGCGCATAATGCAAGTCGTATGAGCTGTGTCAGAGTGACAGTACTACCTGTCAGTGGGAGGCACTTAGAGGCAATGATCTCAAGTTGAAATTTTCAGTTAAAATGTATGCCCAGAACCCAGTTTTTCTGTGTGTATAGCCATATTGGGCCCTCTAGTCTCAGTTAGAATGATAAACTGAGAATGGATGGAACCATATCGTGGCCCCTTTTAATGAACACAATGGGGTCTAAATTGATCCAGAGCCCCACCCCTATTATGGCAGCTCTCATGTCTTGTATGTTGTTGTTGGGTAGGGGTGTGCGAATATCAAATCGAACATTGAATAATTATATTCACATGCGTTTATTAGCAAGTTTGCTTATTTCAACATGTTCGAACATCGCAATCACATTGTGTGTGCCAAAAAATTCTAGTACGTTGCTGCACTAAAAAATGATATAATTGTTGGAAAATTAAGTAATTCCCACTAGCCGTCGGTGCTCACCAAACTGCCTTATTATACATAAGATTCCCGTAAACTCGCAGGAATTTGACCCCGTGCCAGCCGTCACTCGTCGCATTTGCTGTAACGTAATAAGATGAGGCTGTGGGTAAGGTTACAATAGAGTGCCCCTTCTATGTCCACAAACCCGTGTCTTTTTCTACTGAAAGGCTGGCTTTCCCGCGAAGCTTAGACGTCCAGTGGCTAAGCGTGCTTTACAGGCGAAATTTCGCCAGCTGCACGAAATTGTCACGAAATTCGGCACAACATCAGAGACATATTCTCAGATTAGATAGAAGCAAACGCTGTGAACCGTGTTTACTCCCGCACAGCCTGCAATATGTTCGATTTGTTTTGAATATTTGTATCCAACTGAATGTTCGCATACCCGACTTCTGCCCATTGAACCTCATTGGTTGTCCTTACCTGCCGTGATAGCCCAGTGGCTATGGGGCTACATTGCTGAGCTCGATGTTTCTGGTTCGATCCCGGTCACGGTGGCTGCATTTTGATGGAGTGGTACACAAGAATGCTGGGTGTGCTTCTGCATCAGGTGCATGTTAAAACACCCAAGGTGGTCAAGACTGTTCCGGAGACCCCCCACTATGCCTTATAATTAGATTATGGTTTTGGAACATAAAACTCCAGAATTTTCAATAATCTGATCTTGATCTTTGTTCCCTTGGCTTTTTTTCTTTCCCTATTGCAGTGAGGAGGTGTTTGACTTCTCGAGTGGCCAGATGACGCAGGCCAAGGCAAAGCATCTCAAGGATACCATGTGCAATGAGTTCTCGCACATATTCCAGCTCTGCCAGTTTGTCATGGTCAGTTGGGCCCAGTGCACTTTCCAGTTTGCACATTGCGTGGAGTGGCTCTTATTTTTAATCAGTAGTCGGATATGCAAAGCCCTCCAGTCCTCTTCTCCACACACTTTGTTCAAACTAACAAAGATGGTGGCTGTCTCATGTTTTAACCCATTGGCTACCAAATGATATGCAAGCCACCCCTTCATACTGATTATTTTTGCTGCGTACAAGCACTACGGACATTCTGCGAAATACCACAAATTTGAATCTAACCTCTGCTGCAGTGTACAAGTAGTTCCATCTATTGACAGCATTGTTATGTTAGGAAGTGTATATTGCCACTTGCACCATCTATGAATAAATAGCCTTTTAAACCAACATACAAGCCACAGGTGAATTGAAAGCTTTGGCAATATGGCCCCCGTCTTTGCCCCCTGGCTTTGGTAGCGAATGGGTTACCATAGAAACCTGCGTATGTTACAGACCCACACATATGAGATGAGATTTGGGGACGGCAAAAAGCGAAAAAGAAAAGCTTCATCCTTGTATAATACAAGTAACGTAAACTTCCAGCGGCAAGTGAAAAGGGTTTCCTTATTTCTGTTGGCAGCCGCAAGCGCTGCCTCGTCACGCTGAACTGCCACGCCGCAGCACAGCTGCCGATGTTCTCTGCAGCCAAAATCGCCTTCCTCTTGAAGGAAGCCGAGTACTGCTTTCGTGATTTTTACATTTTTTACATTTTTGCTGCTTTACTGTGAAGAAGAAAAATTGCTGTTTCTTGATAGTGCACACTTCACATGATTAAGGGGGAACGCGGCTTTCGCATCGCGAAAGATTGCCAAAAAATCGATTTTTTTTTTAAATCACATTTTCAGTTTCTATAACCCTTCTTCTATCTGATACCCAAATATCATCACTGTAAACCACTTAGAAGTGCTCTAAAAAATTAGTTGTATCAGCCAAGGTGGCGAAAAATCTTGCGGAAATCAAGAAAGAACAGCGTTTTTCAAGCCACAATATCTCCGGAATGGCGTGATTGAGTGCCACCATCTTGGTCTCGCTGGAAAGCGCATTTCTCCATCTTCAAATTTGGTGCTTCAGCTATCTCCTCCATACAGAAACAAGCGCACAAAAAGCAAATGATTGAAGGTTGTGCCGGAGTCTGTGATTGGCCACGCCCGCCATGTGACTCCAGCGCGGTTCGCCATTGGTCCGGCACTCGCATCGTCTGCTCGGCTCTTTGCACTTCGCGAGTATGGACGTTTTCACTCGACGTGTCAAAACGGGCGCTACGCGGACATTGCAGTAGCGTGGCCGATTCCTATGCTTGTAGACGTTTCAGACTCGCGGCTAAGCATTCCGAGCATTGGTGACGCGGACTTCGCGACCAAGATTCACGGGCGGAATCCTCGGACATGCGGCTAAGCCTTTCAGCCCTCGGTGTTTCGGAATTCGTGACTAAGCACATCGCACATGCTATCCTCGGACACGCGGCTAAGCATTTCGCGGACTTCTCGGACCCTCGCCTAAGCATTTTGTGCATCGGCACCTCGGACTGCGCAAGTAAGCGCATCGAGTGTCGACTCCTTAAGCCCACGTCTAGGCATTTCGCCCGTCGGCACCTCGGACCCGGAACCACGCATATTGCGCGTTCACTCTATGATCATATTGTCACGATAGCTCATAACAATACCTATCATAACCTCCTCCTCCCCCCCCTCATAAAGAGAACCTCATCATGAGCTCTGTTCACTAGGCCCCTTGGGTTGGCACATCTGGCTAATAGCGGCTGTGATACTGACTTTTCCAGATGGCGCTAGCTATGCAGCATATTTTTATCATTTGAAATTACAATCTGGCGCGTTTTTTAAAATCCTCGAATCTAAGCTGACCCTGTAGTTTGGCATATGATTATTTGAGAAAAGAACCATCGGCCTAGATTTGAATAAATACGGTATTATCTGTGCACCTTTGTGGTTTCTGTATCTGACATGCGAACTGTGTTTCAGTCACGAGTGTAAATTGTGCACTGTAGCTGCTGGTCGCAGAAAAATATCACCTCACCCATTCTGTTCAACTAGAAATAGGATCATATCTTTGAAATTTACCAAGCAGTAAACATGCCATATTTCACGTACGAGAGCTAGTGTTACATTGAATTTCATGACACAGCCTGTATATTTAACTCAAATGTGGCACAGCATTGTTTAGTCGCGAATGCAAGCTGTAAGAGAAGTGTTATCTGCTGTGCATGAAACGGAATATAGGTGAGGAATGTGGTGACAACAGGAATGGTGCTGCCTTCAATTTATGCAGGGACCCGAGAGCGTAATGCACTACTGTGCCACCGCCCATTGCAAGTGTGAAACATGAAGGTTAAGCACTTCAGTAAAATGCAGGAGGGAAATGCTGTATAAGGGAGTTCCTGGGCCAAAATTTGAAGTCCACATTTCTGGAAAAAAAAAATGAAAACAAGCTGACAGGGTAAAAGTTAAAGTTCTCTACTTTCTCGGCAGCTGGCGATGTTGCCTGTGCTTGCAGTCGTTTGTGGCAACGTGGAGAGGATCACAAACTTTTCCTTAGTGCTTTGTTCTCAAACTTGTTTCTCTCTCTCTCTCTGCAGGAGAACTCTCAAAATGCTCTTCTCGTCCATGCCACGCTTGAAACACTTCTTCGGTTTCTCAACTGGATTCCACTGGGTTACATTTTTGAAACAAAGCTCATCAGCACACTCATCTACAAGGTGAGCTTGAGCGTGCACTGATTTTTGACGATACACCAGTCATTAGCGATAGTTGAGGTTGATAAATTTGTCAACTTCTCTCACGTCTAACGCCTCTGTCACCTTCACGCCCTCCTTGCAGTTCCTGAATGTTCCGCTTTTCCGGAATGTGACATTGAAGTGTTTGACGGAAATCAGTGGTGTCAATGCGTCGCACTACGACGAAATGTTTGTCTTGCTCTTCACTCAGACCATGGCACAGTTAGAACAGGTGAGTCTTCATTCTTCCGTTCCATGCTGGTGAGCGGTTGTGATGGACATAGACATTTAGATGAAAGCATGCCCAGTAACAGTTTTAGACCACTAGCTCTCTTGAAGTCACATGCAGTGTGTTACCAATTAGATCCGCGGGAGACAACAAAGTCTCCTGAGTCGGAGACTGTGAAGCATAAGCATACCTGCCAAATCTCCTAAATTTTCAGTAAGGTTGGTGAATTTGGGCTCTTTTTACGATTTTACAAATGTTGCGTCAAGTTTTACAGAAAAATGAATTCATTTTTCTCCTCTCCGTCAATCAGAAAAGTATGTCATTCCCCGCATCTTCACCACTTATGGCAAAAGAATCCGTACCTACTATGTTCCTTCTTACTTCAATAAAATACGAACCCTCCCGAGTATTACCGGATTAAAAGACCTTAAGAATTTTCTGCGACCTTGGCTGAACGATAATATTGAATGAGGTAATTTGCTGTTGGCCATGTTCTTAATGTTTTCATTTCGTGTACGAAAGTGTGCATAGTTGATTTGCTATCAGTTGTTCTGTTTGTTTGTTCTTTTTTCGCACAAGCAGTTGCGGAGTATTTTGTTGATTTTATTTTTTCTTCTTTTCAACTATGATTTACTCGCTGTTGTTTCATGTGCTTAACCTGGCTGCCCAGCTCAGCACACAAGCGGCAACGCTTATGCAGGCTGGAACACGTTGTATGAATTGAAGTGAATAAAAATATATTATTATTATTATTATTATTATTATGAAATAGTTTCGCTCATCTCCTAGTGACAGTGATGACATCCTATAGATATCCTGTGGACATCCACTGCCAGGACACAGACATCCTGGTGACTCGTAGGATACGTCTGGCGGACGTCCCTCACACGATCGTTTCGGCCGCGCTTTCCGTGTCCCTTTTACATTTCTTGCATGTCCACGAGGGACATTATGGGGACATGAAGTGTGCATTTTATGGGTGTACGGCAGTGCTGTTCGCGCATCGTTTGCTATAACAAGTACTTCGGTCGCAGCACACGTGGTGTACAAATGCAAGGGGCAGAACGGCCACGTATCAAGAACAGATGATTAATTGTGTGCACGCGTTACGTGCGCATGCACGATTGCAGCAGAGCAGTATACTCCTTGTTCGTCTAGGCCTTCTGCCTTATCCATTTGGCTTATCCTTATCCAATGACTTATCCATTTCACTGAAGTTTCCGAAGTAAGTTACATCATAAAATTCGTCAAGTACAATGTACACACTAGCTGCCCACATGATAACTTCAGGTTGTAATTCAAACATGTGAAAAAACATGATTCTGCTGTGGAAAAATTCAAAGAGATAGTCTCAATTGGAGGACAAATTTATGCCAAGAGAGGTCCATAACCTCGGGGCATCTGTGGTGTAGGATATCTGAAACGTGGATGTCCTGCGGATATTCCATTTGTCTCCGAAATAGTGCATGGACATTGGGACACGATTTGAATGTCCTATAGGTGAAGCGTTTTCACTGGGCTTTCTCTGCCGTACCCTTGGAACCAGAGTACCAGAGTCTACCAGAACTACCAGAAAGGTACCAAAGTGTTTCTTGCTTTGAGCAAGCATATTCAGACAGGTTATCGAAGCAGGTGAAATCGGCAACAGCCAAGATGCTGCAAATGTTGCTGGGATCTAAAAATGGTCTCTTGCTTGTCAATTTGAGCTTGTCATTGCCAAGTTGCTGCTCCTGGTGGGCTGCATTGTTAATAAAGTATATATGTAAACCACAACAGGCATGTGCTCTGGACAAACTTATAAAAAACAATGCGGGCTATTCCCTGCTCTCTCCTTCCGGTGTTGCCTCTGCAGGGCTTTTGTGAATTTAAATTTCACAGCTTGGCAGGTATGCTGGGCTGTCTTGCATTGCGTTACCATCATTAACGCAAAATTTTTTTCCTTTGCAGATGTTGCCGCCGGCAACAGTCATCAAGGAGGCCTACTCCAACGGCCAGGACGATGAGCAGAAGTTCATCCAGAACCTGAGCTTGTTCCTGTGTACCTATCTCAAAGAACATGGTGCGCTCATCGAGAAGCGTGCCGACCTTCTCGAAGTTCTACATGCTGTACGTAGGCATTTCCTTTTCACCGTGTCTGGGCATTGCGCTGGAAATAATGAATTGAGAGATTTGTTGTTAGATAGCTTTGTGTACCCTTACCTGTTTGTCTTGTGCTAACCCTTTGTGGTAATTGTAGAACCCTTCTGTGTTCAATCAATTTTTTTTTTTTGCCATCTTGTTATGCTGGCAAAAATGCGTAATTGGTTGGTGCCAGATGTACCCTGTTACTTAATACTTTTGATGTGATGCCGGCAGTTCAGCCTATGCTGAGATTTTGCACAGGGAAGCGGAAGAGTTGAACCTTGCCACAGGTGTATGTGGAAGCCCATCAGCAATGGCTGGGTGTACATGTGATTCCATTTATGGTGCATGCACGTTGCAGGCGCTGCATTACCTGCTGCTCATCTCGGAAGTGGAGGAAGTGGAGATCTTCAAGATCTGCCTGGAGTACTGGAACGCGTTAGCCTCCGACCTGTACCGGGAGATCCCTTATGGCCTCGGGACGGGTGCTCCGCTCTACGTGGGCGGTGAGCCTGCCAGGCGAAGCCCCGGTTCACCCCAGTCTGCCCGGCGCCTCCTCTACGGGCCCGTCCTTACCAAGGTAGAAAAGTGCCAACTCTCCCGAATTTTTACGGATTTGGGCTACTTTTGGGGATTTTATTACTGCTGCATAAAGTTTTGTGAAACACAAATTCTGGTATTGGAAAATATTTGCTTGTTGGTTTCCGAACCTTTCATTGAAGGTTTTCTGAGTCACAGTAGTCCTTGAAGTCACTATAAAAAAATCTGCCCTTTTCAAGACCTTGACAGCCCTTAATTTTCAGAGTGCTTAAAAATTCTTTGAACTTTGCATTTGGTTACCCTTAGCAGATTTTATTTTTGTATCTTAACATGAGATTTATGCAAGCCACGATTCAAGCCAATTCAATCCAGTTAGCATCATTGCGGTAAGGAGCCGTCTTGTTTAGGGTGATTGGTGATGGTTTGTCCGTTCTGTGTGCAGTTAAAAAATGTTGTTTAAGACAGTGTTTCATTTTCAAGCTGTCGGACTTCATGGTTCTTCATTCCTGGAAAATGCTATGTCAGGGCCTTGAAAATAATTGAAAATGCTAGAATTTTTAATTAGGGGTGTGCAAATATTTGAAAATTTCGAATATTATTGAATATTATATTTTTAACATTCCTATTTGATTTGAAAACTAGGTATTGAAAAATTTATGAATATTCGATGGGATGCGAAGATTCAATACAAATAGAATATATTGTTATCTGTGTGGGAGCAAACATGGTTCTCTGCGTTTATTTCTATTTAAGAAAATGTGTCTGATTCTGTATATGTCTGATTTTGTGCTGCATTTTGCTATAGTTTCATGGTGCTGGCGAGATTTCACCTGTAAAATATGCTTAGCCACTGGATTTCAAGCTTTGCAGGAAAGCCAGCCTTTCAGTAGTGAGGGGCTGTGGTTTGCGAACAGCAAGGGTGCGCTTTTTTGCAAGTTTCACCTGGAATCCTTTGCTTAGTGCTTGACAGCAAATGCTATGTGTGATAGAGGGTCAAATGCCTCTGAGTTTATGGAAAATTGATGTGGTATAATAATGCACAGGTTTGCATGAACAGACTAGTGGAAATTACTCCATTTTCCAAAGCTAACATGAGCCAAATACAATCTTTTAGTATAATAGTTTACTAGTTTTAGTTCTTTTACCATTGACCACGTAATTGCAATGTTCCAACATCATGTTTAAATAAACCAACTTGCTAATGAATCCATGTGCATACCATTATTTGATATTCAATGCTAAGTATTCGTAAGTGGAAACACTACATGATAAGCTTCAATTTGTATTTGAAGATTTTGATATTTGCACACCCCTATTTCTTATGCAAAAGCTGCTGCCAGCACTATTTGGGCTCAGTTTTGCTCTTATGCTGATGAAAAGTTCTTTGTTTTTCCTCTCCAGTTGCGGTACATCATGATTGGTCGTATGGCAAAACCTGAAGAGGTGATCGTCGTCGAGAATGAGCAAGGTGAAGTGGTGCGAGAGTTCATGAAGGACACGGATGCCATCCAGTTGTACAAGAACATGCGTGAGACACTTGGTGAGCACGGTTCTACCTCTTTCAGAGCACACTGATAATTTTGTCTTAGTGTCAAGTCCACGGGCAGCATCAACATGCATAGACTACAGAGTATTCTCCATTTGTTTTACTGCATTCGCTGTGAAATGAGGTCGCTGATAAATTTGTAGCATGAAAAAAACTAAAAGCATTTCACAACTAAAGTTCCACCCTCGCCCATTTTCGTGTGCGGGGGTGGATGACGCCCGCACACGAAACGGGTGGACCACGCCCAACGTCCTGTAAAAAGGTGAAGATCCATATTGCAACAGGGTTGGCGGAGATAGCTGTCAATGCAGCGTGCAACGACCTATGTGGCGGGCAGCTACACTTTTTGATTGCGCCACCTTACTAGCCCTTTCTTGTTGCCACGAAAAAGATTTCCAAAGAACTAGTGTCTGCTCTTTCCACTGACTGCTTTCTTCAGGGCATCCAAATGTCAGTTTGCCAAAATGTGTTTTTGCATTCGTATTTTAGACTGTTCACCTTGATGAAGTGCTTTTCGTCCTTTTTTTTTTTTTTCCTTGGCAGTATATCTGACTCACTTGGACTACCTTGACACGGAGCGGATCATGACTGAGAAGCTGCACTTCCAGGTCAACGGCACGGAGTGGTCTTGGAAGAACCTCAACACTGTACGTAATAGCACTGCTGTTATTTGCAGAGACAGCCAGCAATCACACATTCTAAAACGTCGTAGAAATTGCACGCTACACTTCTTGGATGTGGAGAGATGAGGCTTGGTGTGAAGCTTAGGTCATCCCTTGCAAGGTATCTTAAATTGATATTTAACTTCTCTGGCAGTATAAACCCACTTTGTATTTAATAGTGGAGTTATTAATAGTGATGTGTGAACATTCGAATGTTCTATTCGAATCGGTTAGTACTCAGTTCGATACGAAATGCATTTTTACTAATCAAACTATTCTCACCTCCAATAATTGTCTGTTCTTAAAGCCAACTTCGCCGTCGTACAACCGTGTTACGCGGTGAAGCTTATCCAAAATAAGAAAGGGGCATGGGACGGGCCCGTGCTATCGCTTGTGGCTGTATCAGCTCAAGCACCCACACTGTGCTGATGCTTCATGAATCTGGACCACAGCAGTCGCCAGGTAGAAAACTCACCGTGTCAAGCTACCAATCTAGTTTCCAAAGTACAAATTTGACTAAGTAGCAAGCTTGGCAATGCTTTTAGACCTTTGCTCCAAAGTGTTCGAGTACCACCCTGATGCTTCAGTGGAAAACTGGATTAAAAATCTGGCTTTAAAAGAAGCAATGAAAAATTCAACGCCAAGGAAGCCAGATATGCATCGAACGGTTCAGCAGCAGCAGCAGAAGATCAGCAGCGAACGGTTCTGCAGAAGCTCTTTTTAGCACTGTGAAAAGACTTCCATAAGGTCCCCTACCAGCAGCACTTCTCACTTGCTTGTAGCAGGAATTCTCAATGCGACAAGCATAGGTTGAAAGATTGTGCATCATGAAATATGGGCCAGAAATATCAATGTGACTGGTGGTGTAAGCATGGTGCTCACCTCACTCTTGGCTCGACTCGCGACACGTGATAGAATTGCGACACGCAGTTAAGGGGTAGGTAGGTAGGGCACAGCCTCCTCTCACCATTCTGTTTGTCGAGTTTGCCTTTTGGACGGTGTACCGCCATTCTGTGCTTGTTGGTTTAGTTTGCGTTCCAGACACCGTTGTGCTGGCTCCAAGAAGCCTTTCTCGTGAACTTATCATCGACAGGCCGCATCAAATGGCACCAACAGTGCTCTTGCAGTCCAAATGAGCCCGACTCTGCGACTGAAGAGCCTGAACTGCTGCCCACCACAACGAGCTCAAATGCGGACATCATTGATGACTTGCTAAGCTGCGGTGTGCCGATTTCTGCTGCCATTACATTTGAAGACTTTGTAGACGTCGACAGCGCAGTGTTGTCGTGTGCCAAACTTAACGATGACGAAATAATTGAGCAAGTTCTCCCACCGTCAAGCAGTGCCGTACTTACTTGGTTCTAACGCGCCCTCGATTGTAATGCGGTAAACGGGTGCCATTTACCACGACCAAAAAAAAAAAATGAAAACCTTGGTTGTAATGTGCACCTGTTTTTCATGACCAAAAAAAAAAGGAAGAGTACAAAACCGCGCACCTCATTCTTTCATATAGAAATACTATTTTCTCTCATTTGGAAAAAACAGATTTATTCCCAATACACTAAAGTTGCGATGAATAAAAACACAAATGGAAGCGGCGATTTTTACTGCGCCGGTACGAGTGTCGCGTGGGGCAATAGATATCACTTGTCGCTATCAGACAACTCCTTATCGCTATCAAGAGACCAAAGCATTTCATCCTCGGTGCCGTCCATGTCATCCGAAATCCTGCATTTTTTAAAGGCCTTGTTAACCATGGCAGACGGGATCGTGCACCATGCATCTTTCACCCGTCCATCAAAGTCCTGCAGCGAGGCACGCTTCATTTTATTGGCGGGCGTGAATTCGTGGCAGCCACTGACAAGCCATTCGGTGTAGAGCGCCAGAATTCTATCTTTCGCTGTCTTGTTCAAACAAACATCGAGCGGCTGGAGCTGCGATGTCATGCCACCGGGCATCACGGCAAGGTCGGTGTTGCATGCAGCTAGCTTGTACTTGATGTGCTGGTCAAGGGTTAGCACCTGAACGCGTCGAGCACAAGCATCCCACGCAGACCCAAACTGCCGCCGGGTCTCTTCCGCCAAACATTATCAATCCAGCCAGGGAGCAACTCCGTCGTCATCCAACCTTTTTCATTTGCGCACACAATCATGCCACTTGGAAACACGATTCCTTTCGGGAGCGTCTTCCGTCTGAAGATGAGATACGGAGGCAGCTTAGGGGTACCCATCCGCAGTGCAACAAAGCATTGCGGCGTCTAGTTTTTTCGTGGCTGGAAGACAAAACGCGCACTTGCTTCACCCTCTCCTTTTCAACGGTTGCGGTGGCAGGCATGCCAAAGTAGAGCGGCGTCTGATCGGCATTTCCAGTCTGTCTGAAGTGGTAGCCATTTCTATGGCGCAACTTGAAAATGTACCGCTGAAAACTGTGCAATTTCTCTTCATATTCTTCGGGCAATTTTTGGCATTGCCCTGTTCGTCTTCGAAGAGAAAAGCCTTTCAATTTCATAAAATTTGATAGCCAGCACCTGCTCGCTTTGAAGTCACTCCGCATTAGCCCTTTCTCTAGGGCTAACTGCATCGCCCGTACTTTGAGCAGATTGATCGTCACAGGCCACTGTGCCGCTCGCTGCTCTTGCACGTATTCCTCGAGCAGCTCTTCTATTTCGGCAAAGTGACCCTGCTTCTGTCCACTGAAACCCTTCCTTGTTGCTTTGCTGGTGAAAACATTCTTCTGTTTGCGCCAGTCCCGCACGCAAGTTTCAGGAACTCCGAATGCCCGTGATGCGGCCCGATTTCCGTCTGTCTCCATGCACATGATAACTTTCCTTTTAAATGCAGCATCATGGTAGACTCGGCGTGTCTTCGCAATCAGCGCTTCCCTGCTGATTGAATAAACATAGAAAACGGGAAGATAGGCAGTAGACTAGGTTACACCAGCGCCTGGTTACACGTACAACATGGAGGTATGCACATGAAGGAAGCTACGGCAGCTAGACTAGAAGCACGTACGAGGCGGCCATTTTTCGAATGTCGATGGTCATATGGTTTGATTTGATTTATAGATTTCCATTTACACACACACGTACGGAGGAGTGGTAAATGGAGGTGGATGATGGAAAAAAGCCGCACAGGCGTGGCTTGAGGTAACCTCACCCCCGTAATGTGGATTTAGGGTCATATTCGATTCTAATGCGCATACAATTTTTGGACTCGTTTTATCATAAAAAAAGGTGCTCGGATGATGATGATGTGCCGCGTGCTCCAGAGCCTTCACATGTAGATCTAACTCGAGCCTTTGCAGTCCTTGCATCAGGGTACAGCGACAGCACAAAACTGGCAGAAATACAGGCGTACTTGGTTGCACGTAAGCAGAAGTATGTGCGTGGAGCAACAAATCGATCACTTATCCTTGCACAGGGGCCTTGAAACGTAAACAAAATGATTGTTTTTGGATACATTAGATATTTTCGGACATCCGATAGTTCGGACGTATTTACGTTCCTCGTGGAGTCCAAATTATTGGTTGTCGACTGTATTCATATTCCTAAAATATTCGGGGAAAGAAATTCAGTGGTGATTTAGTGGTAGTTGTGAGAGAAATATGTTAGCATTACGTTGCAGCTCTTTGAGGTCCCAGATCCATTATTTAAAGGGCGTTCACCACATCGCAGTGTTGTTCAGGAGCTCAGTCAACACACATCCTGCCTCTTCAATAGAGCGGCGTGCAACTGACGGTCTGGAGCAGCTCATCGTCACTTGCACGACATGCATATGCACACACGCACACACTCATTACACGCACTCTTCTAAGCCCTCCCATCCCTTGTCTACCTCTGCCACGTGACTGGCTTCCCACACTTCACGCACCCACGCTTCTTTCTACTTCGCATCGCTGATGCAAACAAATTAATAATCAATTCGCTCCTGATTTGCGTTATTCGTAAATTGAAAACTCGATATTTGCATGCCCCTTGTTATTAACCTTTTAAAATAAAAAGTCTGCGACTGCTGCTACAAGTCGTTGCTTGCCTTCCAAGCCTGATGGCGTCCTTGGCCTTGTGCGCAGCTGTGCTGGGCCATCGGTTCCATCAGTGGCGCCATGCATGAGGAAGACGAGAAGCGGTTCCTGGTGACGGTCATCAAGGACCTGCTCGGCCTGTGCGAGCAGAAGCGTGGCAAGGACAACAAGGCCATCATTGCCTCCAACATCATGTACGTAGTGGGGCAGTACCCGCGCTTCCTCCGTGCCCACTGGAAGTTCCTCAAGACAGTCGTCAACAAGCTCTTTGAGTTCATGCACGGTGAGTCGGCCAGCAGTTTTCACGCCCTCCTTGCCCCGCTTTGTTGCTTCCTCCCATTCTTTTTACGTTGTGCAGTGAATCATGCTGCAACAGCAAGGCCAAGTTGAGTCGAAGTGAGATCTGATTGGCAGGCTTATGTGCTAGAATAGTTCCAACATGTCAAGTAATTTCATTTGAACAAACCCGCGTATAACAAAGTAACTTTTGTGTATATGCTCTCTAGTGAAGAAAAGAAGCACGGAAGGAATTAGTTTTTTTTTTTTTTTTTTAGAACAGTGCTGTGCAAAGTAGGTGGCAATTTTTGCCTGTGCCTTGGAACTGTTTCTGAGCATTGCTAAGAATGGCAGCTACATGGGATCTCTCTTCGATACAGTTTTGATACCATTTTGGTGTGCTTCCGAGCATTCTCGCATGCATGCTTGAAGAGGACAACTACAGAAACAAAAAATGCACACAACCTAAAATAGCTTCGCTGAACGCTGCTGCCTTTAGACATGCAAGCATTGTTATGGCGCTGGCAGCCCCCCCCCCCCCCCAATTTCGGTGTATTCAATATCAGGTTCTTTATGAGCTAATTACACGAGTATTTGTATTGATAAGTAAGATTTGGCTTTGGTGCCAGTTGGTTTAACATTGTTAAGACCAGCGAGCAAGGTGAGACAGAGCCCACAAGTAGACCACGACTGTCCTCGTCTTATTTATACTGTATTGCGTTGCACACTCGTAATAATAAGTATTGGTAAGTTTCGCATGTTCGATATAGGGAATAATTCACTTTGTCTGGGTTTGGTATGTTTGGGTGTGGCCGTGTGTACCCTCGTGCTACGCTTTCTGTATACTGTCTCACTTATCTGTGCAGTCTCTCCCTTCTGCTTGCATCTGATCAACACCTCTTCCTTTAGCTGTCTCAGAGGCTGTGCCATTGTGCTGCTCAGTGCAAGGTACTATGGGTATATTGCCATGTGGGCCACATGATAATGCAGCGCTGGTAGCAACATTTTCTGACACTTTCTTCAACTACCACACCTGAGAAAGGTTTGTCTTGCATCATTGTTCTTGAAGAATGGGGGAAAAAAGGAAGAAAATGAATCCACCGTAAACTAATGATTGTTGCGGCCGTTGCCTTTGCCCCAATAGGTAGAACATGTTCCTGGCAGTTACAGTTCTCTGTGCTCTAGTTGTCGGGGTCACCAGATGGTGTCGCCTTTGCAGCTGTGTACGTCTGTGTCTTCGGTGTTTCTGTTATCAGTAACTTGTAATGTGCTTTCTGGCAGGTTAGAACTTTTTAACTAGTTTCTCTTGCCTGACGGAATTGTAACACAAGATCCTTAGAGCGAGGCGCTGTGTGTGTCCAACATGTTGACACTTTCTTTAAAGCGTATGAATGGCTACCTAGCCTGACGTGACGCATTGTGAAGAGCCTGCTTTGTGTAAACTGTTGATTAGTGCACCTAGTGTCAGTTGTAACTGTTTTATACTTATTTTGGTCAAAGCTGAGATCTTTTTATAATTCTAAAATGCGTAAAAAAAGATGCTTTTGTTTAAAACGTCTTGAGTAAAACCTAATTAATTTGGATTTCACAGGACTAGAAAAGATGTCAAGTTATCGAGGATAATAAGAAAACACTAAGCAAATGCTTACTATGGCAACACACTTTTATTTACTGAATGAATCGGCAAATCCTGTTTCTACATTGCGTGAAAGCAGGTTCTGATGACTCTGGCATTGCGGACTCTGCCGCTTCATTTCGGATGGCCACGAGCGCCGCTTTAAGCTTTTTCACGTCGCACACTTGCAGCAGTCTGCGAGCTCCGAGAGCTGTCCGAATTCTCCGGCATGTGGCCAAATACGGCTGAATTATTGAGAGTTTGATTCCATTAAAGAATGCACACGCATGCCGGGACCAGAGTACGAGGCTGAATTATTCGATTTTTCGAGTTAACGAGGGTCAAATTAACAAGGTTTTGCTTTACATTCACAGTATTAACACATATAGCAGCATAACTTGTGGGCGTTCGATACAGCTGTTGGCACAGAAACTGATCCCTGGAGCAAGCCAAAATGTTAAAGGAACACTAAAGAGAAAAATAATTTCACCTGTATTAGTAGATTACCTTTCTACAATACCAAAAAAAGCTGCAAAAATGGGACATCGTAAATTTTGACAGCCTCTGCTAAAGCCTAGTTAGTTGTTAATCTGTAAAAATTGACTACATATTATACAGGAGATAAAGATTGCACTTGGCAATTTCGCTAACATTTACTGAGCCAATGGGGCCCCATTTAAAAGAAGGGCACTTTGAAATCTATGATGTTACTCTGATGAGTGCGCAGGCCGGTGTTCTCGCACGAAATTGATAAAGTTCAACTTTGCAGCTTGTTTTAGCAAAACCTTGTGTCCTTGTTGGTTACGATTCTAAGCACCTCGTATTACCTCGTATTTGTTACCATGTTTCTTTAGCACTTTTTAGCGTAAGCCAGTACTAGCGCTCCATAAACCCCCTCAACTCCAACACTACAAGTTCGGCTATGTAGTAAAGCTAGTAGTGCTAACTGGGTTTCAGACTGCATTTGACGTGGCTGTGCGCCCATCGGTATAGTATACAACGGCCCACTGCACATTGGTGTTGTTTCTTCTTTTCTTTTTTCTTTTTCTTTTTCTTTTCCAATGCTCTTTTATGCTTGGAACGACTTGGAAATGAGGTGGGTAATATTCAGACCGGTGAAGATAGAGATGATCATGGGATAAGTTGGGTACGTATTCATTGCTTTTGCAACTTCTCTGGCCAGCATCGTTGCGCATCAACGCAGCTTTAATACTTCGTTCTTCGTAACCGACTTTTGAATTACGGCTTTTCAATAGAAATCTCTGTTTGAAATGTAAAAAGGTTCGTTTTTTCAGTAGCCTTTTCAATAAGTTGCAAGTATAGTACATGCACTGTGGTACCCGACAAAACACTTGATACAGCAAATGTTTTCAACACAGGTGAGTTTTACACCTTTACTGCACAGCTTACTGTAGTGCTGGTTTCCGAGTATAACTTTTAAAAGGGAGCAGGAAGCGTTGACTTCGGAAGGGAACTTCAGGCACTTTTCTTGGTGCCGTAAACGCATGCATTATTTCATGCTGCCAGGTGTCAAGGTGAGTTTTTGGCCACGTGCGCTTGTCACATCTGATGAGGTGCACAAGGTCACAGGATTGCTGAATTTCCTGCTGCCTGTGAAGAAGGCACACGTGTTAAACGGTATTTTTCCACCTGCGCCTTTCTCGAACCAAAATATGCATTGTGTGTGTCGGATATACGGGGCTGAGTCAGCTCTGTGGATTGGCTTTCCTGCATTGACTCTTGTGGTATAACCACCAGTGGGCACATGGCAGCATTGCATTGGCTCTCTGTTGTGGTGTAGCCTGGCGTACGCCTGTGTAATGGTGGCGTTGAACATGGAAGAGGGGGGGGGGGTCCAAGAATACAATAGCTGTCTTTGATTGCGCTGTTCTTGGCGCGTTGCTTTCTTTTACCAAACTTGGGTTGCAGAAATCATGTTATCTTTGATCCATTGCTGTGCGACGTGTTCGTTGAGGTTTTGAATTCGTGCTGAGAAACTTGGGTGTGTGCATTTAGAGGCGGCTTTTGTACCACCAGCTGCCCTTTCTGTGTGTTGCTGCTGAAGGCAGCATTCATTGGCTGATAATGGAAGTCCTGCTTCACTGTAAATTCCAGGCACATCGCCCATCTCACTGAGATACATGAAACATTTTATTAAGTTTATTCTTGCTTGAGAACATTTTCTTTCCTTCTATCGTTGTAGGCCTTGCGTGAGAACATTTTGGCCTTGTTTTGTATGCGTGGAAGTGTGTCTGAGTTGTGCGACTGTAAAAAGTGTTTGATGGGGCTGTCGTGGACGTTGAGGAGCATTAATTAGCTTAGCAATGCTTTGGGTCCTTTTGAGGAATGGTGATGGGATTTTTTGTTGGTGAAATTTCTAAATTTCAAGCTCTACCACAGGCTGCTTCCAGACGTAGAATCGTGTCACGTTGGGCTAGTTGGTGAAACGTATAAAAAATTGTTTTGCACTGCTAAGCACAAAGACAATAAACACAGGTATGAGTAACTCAAGCGATTATGTGTCATTCACATCTGTGTGTGTTGTACATCCTTCGTGAAATTCCTATATGTGCAGGAATCTTTAATAAGGCTTCCAACGACAAATGACCTCTGACCTTTGGTGATACTTCGTGTACATGTTTTTTGCTTGGTATAGTGAGTCGATGAAGTGTATGTGACTTCTTTCTTTCCTTCTTTTTCGTAATTTATTGACTGGTTATTGACCTCTTTCTTGACTGTTCTGGTCTGTGCGTAAATGAGCTGTGCGTGCAATTTGTGGTGAATGTGTGTGCGTGCTATGTGTGAATGACCGGTGTGGGTCAGAGTGTGCAAGGCATGGGCTGAATCAGCTATGTATTCACAAAGTTGTCCATGTGACGCGGCCATGATGATTGCAATAAAGTGTGGGGCGTGATTTTGGGTAAGGTGACTTGTATTACCATACAAACAAAGCCAGCTGTTTGGTGCATGAAGTTGCCTGAATTTTTGGGAAATCATTGCAACGTGAGCTGTCACCGTCAGGTGCACAGTGACAGACTTTGTGAGACTGCTTGTGAACCTAGTCAGCGCTGAATATTACGGGTGTACCAAAAATTGTTACATGCGCAAATGAAAATGTTCACAACTTGTCACACCTTCACATTTTGCATCAGAATGGATATTGCATTGAAGTTGGTGCTTACCAAAGTTTTTCTTTTCTTTTTCTTTTTACATCGGCCTTAGAGTATATCATATGTTTATGCTTTATAAGCAGTTGGGACCTCATTCTTGAGCGTCTCTAATTTTATAGGTGTAGCTGCTCCTAAACTTTGTTGCCAACTTGATGATTAGTAATATCACTTCTATTTTGACACTGCACTTTTTGTGTCCTCCTTGCGAGGTATTGTGTGACGTAGTACGTGTTCTAGCAATGAATTAATAATTAAAGTGGTTTGGATGTCAACTTTGCTAATAAAAAAAAAAGTGTTGCCGAATGTGTGGGTGTGTGGAGGAGTGCCTGGAAGCATTGTGAATGGCCTTGTCACTTGTGAACAGCGCTGGGCTTTGTAGACACCCTGCATTCCTTTTTAAAATTTTGTTTCTCTTCGAAATGTCGCAAATGTGTGACTGTTGTGTGAATGTTCTGGATGCGTGGACTTCGAATGTTTGAGTTGCAATAAAGAGGGAAAAACTGTTTACCTCGCATTTTGTCTGACTTGAAAATGCTTTGCACTGCACTCTTTTTTTTTTCACTCTCAAAAGTTGAGCAGTACGCTTGCAAAGCATCTTAGTCAATTTCTCAAAAGTCATGAAGTCTTCATCTGCCGACAACCGTATATATGTATATATATATATATATGTTCATTTGTGTGGATGGAATTCTGCAGCAATTTTTATCAGTTGCTTTATTTCATTGCGAGATATAGCCCCCCCATCTCCTTTTTTTTTTTTTTTTTTTGTTAACCAGGTGTTCTGCGTATTTTGAATTTTTTTTTTTTTGCAGGGCACTATATCATAAGTAAGAGGGCTGTTTTTGGAGACATCATGCGAATAAGTACGTCACAAAACGAGTGATGAATGAATCAGTCAAGCCAGAAGGAGACCAGCTGTTTGCTTGTAATGGCCACTGTATGAATTCAACAAACAATGATGTCAAGGAAAGCCTGGGGAAATAGCTTTTTTTTTTTTCCTTGCAATATAGAATTGTGATAAGTTTTGCAGTAAGCTCCACATGTTCTTACTAAAGAAAACTGAAAATAGCAGAAGTGACTACTTGCTACCACTGGGAGCCAAACACTCGGCCTTTGAGGAGAACTTATGAATACATTGTTGCGCCAACCGGGAAATAAATACTTGGGAGGGCAAGTGAGAAACAATAGGTCCAGCGCTGAACTTCAGCGGATTTTATTCTTGCAGCTGAGCAGGGAGAATCAACAAATGCGCATGCGTACGTCAGTGGTGTCTAGAGCAATTACAGTGACGTTTTTAACAGCTGCATCTCGTGAAACAAGAACTCGGCCCTTGAATGACTTGCATCACGCTCCGCCAACTTGAGCTACGATGGCGGCTGTCCCCTTGTTCAATTTTTTGGGTATTTGTATACTTGTAGTATTCATAGCAGTTGGATTGTTAGCCAGTGCATCTCGTAACTGTTGTGGCAAATGTTGAACAACTTTTCAACTGCAGGCATTTAACTGCAGTTAAATGAACTGCGTATATTTGAGAGGATATTGAAAGGATCCTTTGAAGTGCAGAAGCAGTGGATGTGTAAAATATGCGTCTTCTAAATTGGCATGCTTTTGACTGCTACGTGCATTTGACAGCCATTCTATCACCTGTCTGATAGAGCAGCGATGTAGCCAACAAGTATCGTGCTGGCACGTGGGCCTCGGTTAAAGTGCCTCACATCGCGATTTGCCGATGGCTTCCTCCGCATTCGCCACGTTGTGCGCTTTGCACCGAATCAAAACGATACAACTGCTTGGCACAATCACAGTAAAAAAATCCACTGTGTAAAATGCAAAAAAGATTTAGGAAAAGGGAACGGAACGAAGTGCGAAGCATGGATGTTGCCTGCTGTTCCTTTTGGAACAATAATTATGACGTATACTCTGCCACTGTGTTGTCATTGTACACTTTCAATGCTTTTTTCTTCGCTCTTTGCACTTGCACTAGAATAACAAGCTGTCAGTATGAAAATTGCTTGATCTGTGTAGTTATTTATCAGTAGATAACATACCTTGTTAGCGGAAGCTATATTTAGTGCTGCTGGTAATAAGCCGATTTCATCTAACTGCTTAATTCAAGTATAAGACGTGCCTGTGACGTGCGTTAAGCAACAGACTCGCTGCTGTTTTCTCTCTCTAACCTCGTATCCATTTTCTTATTCTCAATTGACATCATGATTGAGCATTTCGTGACTTCGCGTTCCAACTTTCAACTCTTGCTCTTGCTTTCTTTCCAGGCACTAGTGAGTATTGTGTGAGGTGAATGCTCATTTCCGCTTTCTCTTGACCAAATTAAAGCCGACTATAGCTCCATGTGTAGTGTTTTGTCGTGTTGCCTTATGTCTGCCACTGCACTTCTTGGAAAGGCGGTCGACGCGAGTTAGGCCTGGACCTCGCTAAAGCAGCACATATTGATCTTAAGGTTTTGGCGCCATGTAAGAACGCCAACTTACACATTTTTTAAAGAAACAGTCACTTTAAAATTGGTGTCCACATAATGCAATTGGGTGGGTGAATATTAAAAATATTGAATACATATCGTATACTCTTTGCTATTCAATTCATATTTTATTCGAGAATTGGTCATGTGTTTCTGTTCATATGGTAAGGCATAACACTTCTTGTGGCCAAGGGAAGAAAAGTCCCTAGGAAGAAGGTACCAGTATGGTGGCTGCTGCTGACTGGAGTTGGATGTGGCAACGCGAGCCTTGCACATTTTTTTAAATTCGTTAATTCCTAATTTGGCCTCTCCTTGTGGTTGCTTTGCAGAGACGCACGAGGGCGTGCAGGACATGGCGTGCGACACGTTCATCAAGATAGCGCAGAAGTGCCGACGCCACTTTGTCCAGGTGCAGGTGGGCGAGGCCGTGCCCTTCATCGAGGAGATCCTGGCCAACATGAGCTCCATCATCTACGACCTGCAGCCCCAGCAGGTGCACACCTTCTGCGAGGCGGTCGGCTACATGATCTCGGCGCAGGCCGACCAGTCGCAGCAGGAGCGCCTCGTCGACCGGTACATGCTCCTCCCCAACCAGGTCTGGGACGACATCATCAAGCAGGCCAGCAAGGTGCGTGCAACCCCCCCCCCTCCCCCCTCGCTGTTGGCTCTGTTTTGTCTCCTGCTGTTCCTTAATTATCTCCCTTTGTTCTGCTCTTCATGTCCCCTTCCCCCAAGGTGCTGAGACGTGTTCTCTAAAGGGATGCAGAAAATAGCGCCCCTTTCTCCTTACAGTCACGCTCTCTCTGTTTGCTCTCACAGTGAAATCCTCTGTTATAAATATTCTGGTGCTTAAAAAAAAATCTTCCTGTCATCTAAACTTTGTATGATTCATAACAAGCAACGATCGTATCACCAAAATGAGCCTAAGGTGTTCTTGTTATTTATATATAAGAATTGTTTTTGCTTAAACAAGTTCTCGGTGCATTTTTGGGCCTCTATGTCCGCAGTGTGTTCTAGCGTAAATTTACGATATGCATAAAACTTGCCACTCGTTCCTTTATCTACATTTTCAGCACTCGCTGCTCATTATAAGTGTGCATTCTAAGTGTGCGGTTCTCCACCAGGATAATGGAAGACCAAGATATTATACGCTGACATTGCAGCTGCGTGTTGGGGCCGTTGCCCACTTGCCCAGAGAGGTCTTGTGGTGGCTTAAAAATCATACAATCCGTAGCGACCTAGTGCAGCATTGGAGTCATCCTGAAACAGTTTTGGCCAGGGCTTATTCAAAATTCATATTATCCCGACATTCGGATTAACCAGTCGTCAAGATTTAACTGTATTCTCATTACATTAGTTCTTCATGTGGCATAAGAAGGAAAAGAAAGAGGCTAGTCAAAGATCAAAGTAATACTCTAACTTCTGAAGGATCTCAGAAGCACCTATTCCTTTAATTGTGACAGCAATTAAAGGTATAGGTGGTTGCAAGGCGTGCCGAATGATGGCTTTGCAAGTAGCTGATGCCTCTCTGGAATGACCCGCTGTTGTAGCTCAGTGGCAAAAATGCTTGTGTACTCAGATTTTGGGGCACATTAATGAACTCCACGGGGATAAGATCAATGCCGAGTCCTCCCCTTATGGTGTGCCTCGTAATCATATCGTAATTTTTGCACGTAAAACTCCAGAATTTTTATTTTTCTCTTCAGAAGCCCGCATTAGTGTAAGCCCACCCAGTCTGGAAGGGCGGCATAACAGCTGCGCTCACTGGAATCGTGAGGTGCGAGACGTTTGTTACCCGTGGTGTGTCTATAAGTTGCGAGTCCTGAACTCGAGCAGCCTACCAACTCGTGCTGAGTGAATGCCTCGCGCGTGCGTGCAGAACGTCGACGTGCTGAAGGACCCGGACGCTGTGCGGCAGCTCGGCAACATCCTCAAGACCAACGTGAGGGCGTGCAAGGCCCTGGGTCACCCATACGTGACGCAGCTGGGCCGCATCTACCTGGACATGCTGAACGTGTACAAGGTGATGAGCGAGAACATCAGTGCAGCGGTGGCCTTAAACGGCGAGGGGGTCACCAAGCAGCCGCTGATCCGCTCCATGCGTACCGTCAAGAAGGAGACCCTGAAGCTCATCGCCGGGTGGGTCTCGCGCACCAGCGACCCCAAGATGGTGCTGGAGAACTTCATCCCACCACTGCTGGATGCGGTGCTCCTGGACTACCAGCGTTGCACGGTGCCCGCGGCAAGAGAACCCGAGGTGCTCTCGGCGATGTCGATGATCGTCCACCGGTTAGAGGTGAGCAAGCAGCTTTCTTGGGGCAGACGATCGTAACTCCGTACCTGCAAGGCTCTTGCGAATTTTTCGTGCAGTTTGTGAATTTGCGCTCGTTCTACAATTTTACTAATGTTTTGTTAAGTTTTCCCGTAAGTACATGCTGTAGCCAGAACGTTCTGAGGGTGTTGGAAAATTGGACAGTGCAAGGTTGTAAAAAGAAAGGACACCAAAAAGAAATTGTGAAAGTACAGGTGCTATCCTCTCGTAACAGCATTAGGAGCGATGTGTACCACAAGGGTACTTGTTTAGAGCTATTATTTATACGGATAAGTTCCTTAATGGGACACTAAAGGCAGATATTAGGCCATGCTAAAGGGATGGATTAATGATGAAGAACGTGCAAGGCGTCAGTATTATCGTGAACAGAGATTTAATAATCGAGAAATGGAGGTAAATGCAGGGCATGATTTGCAACTCCCTCCCGAAGGCACTATTCATTATAATTCGGTCACTAATACCCAAGCATACGTAATGAAAAGATAATTGCATTGTGTAATAATGGAAGAAAATGCTACTTGTCCAGTTGTATTCAATTTGTAGAAAAAAGGAAGTCATTGACCTTGCCCTTGACAAGGGTGCGGGCCGTCAGAAGGTTTTGTTTTCGCTTAACACCGGTGCCGCCTGCACTTTCGCGTTTCAGTAGTTTCGCTGCCGCATGGTGCTGTGCTGGTTTTGCTGGCTGAAACAGAAGGTTTGAGTTTGGAGGTTAGCAGGTGTGTAGCTCTCATGATTCTTCAGTTGATTTAAGATAGTAAAGCCTTGTTATGTTTTTGACTAATCATAAAGCATGCAAGGGTTGAGTAAAATGTAATTACAGTAGAACTTTATTTACATGTTTTTCAAGGGACCACATAAGAATAATGGTGGTCAGGGGCAATGTAACTTCCAATAACACTTGTGGGAGCACTGTGGATTATGCAGGAAGCTAACGTTGTACACAAGTTCATTCTAAAGTTGAATAGAAAGACATCACAACTGTCAAGTGAAATGTAAAGAACAGGAACGTAATACACATGACATTATGGCAACTAAATTGGGCTAGTGTTTCAAAGCATAACAGCTGGAACAAAATACAACATAACAGGAAGGTATCAGTGAGGTTGTGCTGTAATTCTCAGAGACCTACCAGACTTTAGAGGAAGGTGGGATGGAAATTGGAACTGCTAAGACATGACAGCTGCCAGAAAAACATAACAGTGGCAACTGGAAGGCGTAGTCCTGTGAGAAAAATTGGTTGAACAGTTCCCTTACATTTCTCACGGGGACTACAAAAATATAATGTGAAATGATGGGAATGTAAATGTTATCATGGGGAGAAAATACATAGCGAGGTGCTACTGTGTTCTGATTTCATCAGAGTATGGAAACTTGTTAGCTGCCATCTTTCGTTAGAGAATGATATAGCACGAAATCCAAAGTGTAATTGTTTGTTGCATACATGCTTGTGGGCCTGATGGGGTGCTTGTTTGATCAGCCTTTACCAGGGATTAGCTGTGCCTATGTATTCGATGTTGGCGTTCGCTGACCAAAGTGTGTTCGTGCAGGGCTTCATCACATGCGAGATTCCAAAGATCTTCGACGCAGTGTTTGAGTGCACGTTGAGCATGATCAACAAGGTAAGGCCACCTTTTATCACTGCCATAATTATGCTTGCTCGATCCCTTCATCTGATGTGACATTGGGCAGTGCGATATCGGGATGCTGGCATTTCATGCACAGTAAACTGGCTCATTTAATGGCCCTCTCGTTCACGCAACTCAGCGGCGCTTTTCTTTTTCTTCTTGCCGTTTCTGTTATGAGCTGTTAGGGAAAAAGAAGGATTATTTGCATAGAAATTATGTAACAGTTCTTGTTGCCCTTTGTGAAGCTGACTCACAAGCACATTGACGTGTGCACAATATTTTTTGCCAAGATTTGCCGCTTGGCATGATCGTACATGGCATCGTGTGCATTGTCATGGGCTGTTCTCAGCAGGATCGATCGCTCGGTGTGTGGGATGGAAAGAACAGGACCGAAAGAGAAAGGCCTGTTAAACATTTCATATTGGCTTTGCGAGTCTTCATACCACAAAACCATTTGCTGGGCTCCTGGTGACTTAATGGTTGTGGTTAACACAGAAAGTCGTGCTAGTTGAAACTGGGACGTCATTAAAAAAAATTATCACAGTTTCGCCATAAGGGCAAACCAATGAATGCAATAGCCATGTTAGAATGTTGCATGAAGTGTCAGACTCGTACGTAGTGGCAGTAAGAATTCAAGTAAATGTAAGCTGACTCAGTAAAAACGTGTTGTTGTGCTAGGGGTCCTCTGTTTGAATCCTGCCATCAGACAATTCCATTTATGTTTAATAATTGGAGGCAACGTCTTTCTTGGCAACTTTATCGCCACCTTTCCATATCGGGCGCGTTTCTAGCCTCTTTCCTGGGCCAATCACTAAAGTGTAGTGCACAGCCTCGCCGACAAAATGGCATCATTTTCAGGTTTTATCTGTGCTATTGTTTCGCACTTCTAATATTTAAGTCTCAGGAGATTTAGGATAAAAGGCATGCGCTGTGGGTGTTTTGATTCATGACATTCGTTTGTGGGCTGACATTCTCAAAATTGTGAGGGATAATTTTGTCAGGAACGTAAGACCTGATATGAACAACCTTAGTGATAGAGTGCTGATAGAATACCTCATCGCGACGTCGACAGCGATGGCAAAAGTTCGCTTGGAGTGTCCGTATAATTGCTATCGTAATAAAAATATTTGCAGCACTTAGTGGGAAAAGAGGAAGGCAAACAAAGGGATAGAAGGGAACAGGACAGTTGGAAAGCTGGCCTTCAACTTATCTTTACTTAGTAAAAACCCATCACAGCTCACACTCTATGCGTATTATGCAGCCGCTGACGAAAGATTACCAAATTATTTATTTGACAGCGCGATTAACGCTGTACTCACACAGCTTTCACCACCTTTTTTAATGTAGAATGCAGATTAATATGGGAAGTCTTCCACATTAACAAAAATTTGATAATCGGAATCTGCATCTAGTGTGGCTCTTTTTTGCTGAACTTAACTGTAACATTGTTTTGAAGGGCACAGCCACCTTATGGTTACGTCTTTCCACAGCTGGTTGGCTGCATGAACATTAAGTTTGAATTAATCTAGTCCAGCTGCAAGGAGAAATTGTGAGACGTGGAAGGGTGGCGTTGGTTCATTACAAGAAAAATTGCTGAGGAGAGGCTAGACTCGAGTGTCTTGTGTCAGGGCAAATTCCAGTATTATACAAGCAATGTGTATGTGTGTATTGTTTTGAAGGGCACAGCCACCTTATGGTTACGTCTTTCCACAGCTGGTTGGCTGCATGAACATTAAGTTTGAATTAATCTAGTCCAGCTGCAAGGAGAAATTCTGAGACGTGGAAGGGTGGCGTTGGTTCATTACAAGAAAAATTGCTGAGGAGAGGCTAGACTCGAGTGCCTTGTGTCAGGGCAAATTCCAGTATTATACAAGCAATGTGTATGTGTGTGTGTATTTCTTTCATGCCTGATTGAAATGTGTGCCTCTTTGCAGGATTTTGAAGAATTTCCCGAGCATAGGACAAACTTCTTCCTTCTACTCCAAGCTGTTGTTACTCACTGCTTCCCCGGTAAGCACATATTCCTCACTGTGAGATAAGAGGGGTGTTGTGTCTGCATTGCAAGTCATTGTCTCCAGGTTAACCCTTTCGGGTCCAATGATTGCTGTAGGAATCGTGATGTTTTGCACAAAATATGCGACATCGAGAAAAACAAACAGCGATTTTTCAGCAATGCGATTGTCGGCAATTTGCATAGTTTGTAATTACATTTACAATGCTAATTACATAGTTTGACAAATTCATGCTAGAGAGAGATATGGCTCTCTCTGAAATTTCACAAATGCCAATGCCCTGTGTTAGACCACTCTGTTGGCGAGTGTCTGCATTAGCCACCGAAATGGGCTGTATCTGGCAACTCCAGCTGAAATTTGTTGGAATGCATGTCCTGTTTCTTCTTGCCTTGTCCTTTATAAAATTGGCACCGGTAAATAACGTTCCACCTTAAGGGATACATAAAGCTATTGTGAAAGCTACGGTAATGCCCTGTTGTCACCAGCGTTGCTGTTTGAGTGTGAAATTCCAAAGGGAAAAGTGCCCTTTTCTATTCTGGAATGATACCTAAATCGGTTCTGTTCTGCCAGATAAATGAAAATGGATATCTGACAAAATATCCATCTGGCAAGGTCTTTGTGTCCATCAAAGGTTGACTAGGTGGATGAGATAATGCGGTTAATATCGTATTTACTCGATTCGAACTTGAGCTTCTTTGCAGAAAAGCTTACTGAACGATTATTTGTGCATTAGAATCGAGTACAAAACAAAAACTGCAGTAGGGACCAGTTATTGTCATTGGCATTCAGGATTGCTCTAATCCGAACCAATGGTCATGTCACGCGCAGTTTTAAGAGATCTGGTATTGTTCGAGCCTGCTTTGGAACTTCGCTAAGCTGCCATAGTTGCAGTGCGTTTGAAGAAATGCAGCATCTCGAATGCCGTGGATAGCATTGAAGATGATATGAGCTATTAATACACTGATAGGGAGGCTTGCGAGAGCGATGATCTGTGAAAGCCCTAGATGCAACAAATTTTTTTCTCCCTAGTGAGAACAAACTTCTGTTACTTTCTTACAAGGAAAATCTGGGAATTCAGCATTGAAGGTCATTGCATTTTGCAGCAGTGAAGGTTGATGTGCATTGGTGCGTGCTCAATATTAAATGGTAATGGAAGAACAGCCAGAGTCCCAAAGTCTTGCTTTAAAATGTAATTGCCAGTGATTCGTAAGATAAACGTTCCCTTGCAAATGCAGTCGAACCTCGATATATCAAACAGCACAGTGATCGCGAAATAGTTTGATATGGCCAGAATTCTATATATAAATTCCCGTAAAAAACGTGTCAAGAACTTCTGCAAATCACTCGGTGAACCAAGGGCACGATCGGAAATCGTTCTTTGGAGCACGCGTTCGGTTGCGCCGCGTACAATTGGCCTAGGCCGCATCAACTTAGCCACGCAAAGTTGGCGCGGCCTTAGCCAATCGCACGCGGCACAAGTGAACGCATGCTCCGAACAACGATCTCCAATCGTTCCCCAATCGTGGCGCAGTAAATACGCACTTGAAGCTTCGCGCAAAGTATTTATTTATTTATTTGGCTGAAAGTACTGCAGCAGTGTAGTCTGCTTTTTATTGGCAGCCGCGTGCTTAAACATGGAGTCCTCAGCATAGTCTAAACGATGCACAAGCGATAGGGCCGCGCCGCAGTAGCGGCGTAGAAGGGCCAAAGCAGCTACAGCCTCAGTTGAAGTGGGTAACGGGGTAACATCAGCGCTTGCGGGATCAACCTCGGCAGCATCTTCGTTTGGCCGCTACTTCTACTGCGATCTCCACGTCCGCCAATCGAAGTATTTTGAAACACTCAATAACAAAGTATTAAGTGGCGTCTGCCAAGGCGTCTATGAGTAAGCCCAATGAACGCTCGCTGTCGCGCATCTTTGTGGATGCAAACCGCCAGTCCTCACGAGCCGCGGCAGGCGCAGAGTGTGGCACCGAGGGGGAATCAGTGCAGCAAATGCGATGCATTGTTCAGGTTATCAAACTAGCCAAGCCACCGTGTGCCTACGCCACTACGTTCAAACGGTGCCCGCTGCGCGATGTGGGCAGCTATAGTGCGCAGCAGTCGGGAACGCCCATTGCGCCACTGCGGTATTCAAGGGTGTCGCAGGAAAGCTCACCGCCAGTCAACAGAGCGCACGTGATCTGGGGTGACGGAGTTCGGTATACCCATTTTGTGTTCGACCCCGTTCGAAGTAAAAAATGAAAGGTGCATCCGATTTTCCAGATATAGAAAGAGTTGGATGTACGCATTAATTCTATTTATCCGTGTTTAATATATCGAGGTTTGACTGTACCTCAGTCGAATAGGCAACAACCTATTTGCACTGTTCATTTGTCCAGTTAATCGACAATTTTTTGTTTCTCGCATCGTGTTGTACTAGCTCCATGTTGAAGGGTAGTTAGGAGTCCGTACTGCTGGGCAGCGAGCGATGATGGCGTACTGCTACGACGCAGTATGCAAGGGAGGCATCACTGAGATCATCCAGCACCTGCTGCGGCTGCGTAGTGGGTTTGGTGTTGTGCTGCGAAGCCCTAGGGCACGGCATTTCGATGAGGGCAACAGGCAATGATGCCCGTGTGCCGTTAATTTGAGGAGGGCATGTTACAAGACCGCCAGGTGGTCAAAATTAGTCTGGAGTCTCCCACTACAGCGTGCCTCGTAATCACATCATCGTTTTGACACCTAAAACTCCAGAATTTAGGAGAACAACCAGCAAACAGACCCCTAGCGTACTTACACAGGGTGCTGTAACTCGCTTGTACAGCTTTGCTGTCTTTGAATGTATCAGATGTTCAGATTGGCATACATATATGAAGGATTTTTAATTTCTGGCATCTGAAAGCCAGACGCATGTCACAATCAAGGGCGAGTTAGAATTGAGTAAAATACGGTATTTGTGGGTTGTCTTTGTGCATTAAAAAGGAGGTAGGTACTGCGTGTTACTTATTTATCTTTTTTAGCTTGTCTTGTTTCCTGACTTTTGCTGCCTCTCTGCCATTTTGCAGCACTTCTGAGCATCCCCCCGGCACAGTTCAAGCTCGTCTTAGACTCTATCATCTGGGCTTTCAAGCACACCATGAGGAATGTGGCCGACGTCGGTAAGCATACCTGAGAGTAACAGATGGCAGGGCACTTTTGTGACGCACATTGTTGAGGCTTACTGTAAACAACCTCATTTGTGAGGTCTGGATGATTTAAATATGAGAGTGCCTGAGGGATACTGCTTTTGACACAGATGTGCAGTTTGAATCTGTACTCGGTTACACACATTGCAGGCAACGTTGCTACGTGTGCAGTGTACGCTGCTTTTGCACTTGTGACCAGAAAATAGTGCATCACGAATTTTAAAGTTGGCAGTTTGGCAGCTATGCCAAGGAGACATGTCGAGACTCATTTCGAGCTTGTGTATATATATACTGGGGTTTGAGACACTGGGCGTCAACTTTCTATCCACGTCCGACTCGTAGCCTGCCGGGATGGCTGCTTGAATGATCACTGCTGGTGGTTTGATTGGCCCTGAATTTTGCCCTCTACGCCTGTGCAGGTCTGCAGATCCTGTACCAGCTGCTTCAAAACATTGGCCAAGAAGAAGTGGCATCACAAAGCTTCTACCAGACCTACTACACAGACATCATGCAGCACCTGTTCTCTGTGGTGACGGACACATCTCACACAGCTGGTGCGTATGTCTTCCTGGTGGAAGAATTGCGTTCGGTGAAAATGTTTGGACGTCCTTCTTGTGGACTGCTGGGAACATTAGGATAGCTTTTTGAATGATACCAGAGAAATCTTGGGTAGTGCATGCGTCTTTGTCACCTGGCATGTACACAGTTTGATGGCCCTTGTTTTGTTGTTTGGTCAATAATGGCATGCTCGAATCAGGTTTGTTATGCAGTTGCTGCCTGCTAGCAGCAAATTCATCGGTGAAGGCAGTTTGCACCTGGTGCTGTTCCAGTTCAGCATTGCCTGATCTGGTGGCACGAAACTCGGTGAATGACTGTGTATCAGTTTGTGTCTGTATGGTGCATAATGCAGTTTCTGAAATGGAATTGAATCTAGCCTGTTAACAAACTGGACTCTCGACATAGCTCGCTGCTCTAGAAAAGCCGCATCTTTATGTGAGAGTGGCACTTTCAGGCAGCTGGCTGTTGAGAAGTGTTGGTTCCACGTGCGCAGTCGTATACAGATCTAATCTTTAGGTGAGTTGATTCATGTTGATCATTGGAAGGCAGTACTGTAGACGCGTCCTTGCACCGTCTACAGTGAACACCATTGAACGTAATGAACACCGTCATACGTGAATAGTGAACACGGTTATGTGCTTGACAATTCCTAGTGAGTAGTAATGAAAGAATGGTGGGCGAAGGTGCAGTATGAATGTCATCTTTGTTGATATGGAATGCCGATGCAACCGTGGCTAGTTATTGTCTGCAGTACACGTTGCTTGCAGGGCACGCATGATTTTGGATTGGCTGTTAGCGGCACTCTTGACATCTGCGAAGCACGGTTTCGTGCCGTAGCCTTGTTCACCCATTTTAGAGCGCAGCTCTTTGGCGTCCGTTCCTGGGTTTCGCGTCGTCTTCGGCGTTGTCGTCGGCCTCGTAACCAGCTCCGCCCCCCTTTCATCCCCCCAGCGCTAGCAGCGACCGACTGATACCGCTGGATGCCGCTGTCGCCGCTAGAGAGTCAAGATAACGTGACTGCATAGAACACCGTCGCCGCCATGCAGAAAGAGGAGGAAAGGGTCCCCCCTGTCATGTCTGGCATCCAAGAACTGGGCGGCGTAGACGTAGCGTCGAAAGAACGTTTATTCCTGTTACTTGGCAGGCAGCCAACAGGTTACATACTGCGCGCGGTGGGCCCGTGCGAGCGGTCTTTTAAAACCAGCACGGGCTACCCGATAAGAGATAGCCGGGCAGAGAGCATGCGCAGACAGCACGCGATAACACGCGTGCTTGGTTTCGCGCGCACACAACATCTCCTTCCTCCTAATGAGCACAAAGTCCTTTTGCCACATTATACAATGCAACTAATGCTATGGCTGATATCTGTTAGGAGGTCGCCGGTCCCTCTGTGGATAGCGTCGCTCCCCTGGAGGGTCGGTCGTTGCCGCAGGGGCCGCAGCTGGAAATGGCTCGTTGGCGCTCTCAGGATCCCTGAAGTCTGGAATAAAATCTTCCGTGATGCTCTGCTTTGAGCTGTCGATGCTGAGCAGTAGCTGGTCTTGATGACGACGCCAAATGAGCACCCCATGATTCGTTCTAACGCGAACCTTGTATGAAACGGGGCCAGACTGCTGAATGATAGTGCCAGGGACCCATTTTTCAGGACCTCTGTAATTCCTCACGAGGACCTCATCATTGATGTTGAAAAGTCGCTCACGTGCCTTGCGTCGCACCATATCGGAGAGCTGTTGCTGAGCCACTCTTCCCCCGACAGAAGGCTTGACTGCGTCGAGTCTCGTGCGCAGTCGTCTACCTATGAAAAGGTTTGCTGGAGTTTCTCTTGTAGTCGCATGCGGCGTGTTGCGGTACGTCACCAGGAACGTCTGTAAGGTTGCCTGCAAGGAGTCTTGGGGTCGTCCTTTCCGCAACGCAGATTTCATTGTCTGTACAAATCTCTCCGCAAGGCCATTCGTGCTTGGATGGTACGCTGCACTCACGATATGACGACCACCGAAGCCTTTGACGAAGCTCTTGAATTCTTCGGAAACGAACTGTGGTCCGTTGTCGGTCATGATGGTCTCGGGTACGCCAAAACGCGAGAACAGGTCTTGGAGACACTGAATTGTGTGGTACGCCGTAGTCCTCTGCATGACATAAACTTCCGGCCATTTTGAGTGTGCGTCCACAGCAACAAGGAACATTTTGTCTTTCATGGGTCCAGCAAAATCCAAGTGAACTCTTTGCCACGGCGAAGTCGGCCATGACCATGGATGAAGCGGAGCCGGTGCTGGTTCGTTCCGTTGCTGTTGACACTCTGCACATTTCTTCACGTGTTGCTCTAGGTCCGCGTCGATACCAGGCCACCAGACGTAGCTCCTCGCGAGTTCTTTGCATCTTACGATACCGGGATGACCCTGATGAAGTTCCTCAAGCAAGAAGGCTCGGTGTTTTGAAGGCACAACTACTCTCATGCCGTACATTAAACACCCTTGATGAACTGTGAGCTCCAAACGCTTGTCGAAGAAATGTTTCAACTCCTTCTCAGCGACATGCGACGGCCAGCCAGCACTTGTGAAGTTCAGTACCTTGCTTAGTAATGGATCACGCCTCGTTTCACGAGCGATGTCTTGGCCTGTGACAGGCAGCGTTTCCAAACGAAGCGAATAAAAAATTTCGCTTTCTTCTTCTGATTGCTTTTCGCTGCTGTCGAGCGGCAAGCGCGATAAACAGTCTGCTTCCGCATTATCGGAAGATTTCTTGAATTCAAGAGCATAGTTGTAGGCTGACAGCGTCAGCGCCCAACGCTGCATGCGGGCAGCTGCCATCGCGGGAATGCCTGTTTTCGGGCCGAGAATTGTTTGCAGTGGTTTATGGTCAGTCACAAGCGTGAAGAACCTACCGTAGACGTAGAAGTGAAACTTCTTTACGCCGAATACGAGGGCAAGGGCTTCTTTCTCGATCTGACTGTAGTTCTTTTCGGCACTTGACAAGGTGCGGGATGCGTAGGCAACCGGTCGAACTGATCCATTTATCATTTTCTGCGAAAGAACTGCGCCTATACCGTACTGAGATGCGTCGCAGGCAAGTTGAAGCGGTCGCTTCGGATCATAATGGGCAAGAACTGGAGGGGAAGCCATAGCTGCTTTTATCTCCGTGAAAGCAAGCTGGCATGACGCATCCCACGTCCACTCCGTTGTTTGCTTTAGCAGCCTGTACAACGGCTGTGCCAAAGTCGAGAGACGCTGAACAAACTTGCCGTAATAATTGACCATCCCAAGGAATGACTGCAGTTGCTGCTTGTCTTTTGGAGCAGGCGCATTTAGTAGTGCCAGTACCTTTTCAGGCGATGCGCAAACACCCTCGGCGTTGATGACGTGGCCCAGATAACGGAGCTCTCGTTGAAAGAACGAGCACTTATCGCGCCGGATGCGCACACCGCGTTCCTGCAATCTTGACAAGACGGCTTCCAAGTTACGGAAGTGCTCTCGCTTGGTCTTGCCTGTGACCAGGATGTCGTCAAGGTAGCAACTGACTCCTTCCAACCCTTTCAGCATGTTGTCCATAATTCTTTGAAATATGCTTGGGGCGGACGAAATGCCGAAAGCCAGACGGTTCATAGTATACAAGCCCTTATGCGTGTTTATCGTCAGTAGTTTCCGGGAGCCTTGCGCCATAACTACCTGCTGGTAGGCCCTACTTAGGTCAATCTTCGAAAATTCCTCCCCTCCTGCAAGCGCTGCGAGAAGGTCATCTATCCGAGGTAGCGGGTAGCGGTCTACTTCTAGACAGGGATTGACGGTGGTTTTATAATCGCCACACAGTCGGAGGCTTCCATCCCTCTTCACTACCGGTACCAAGGGCGTTGCGTATTCGCTTGTAGCAACAGGCGTTATGATGCCAAGCTTCTCCATTTTCACAAGTTCCGCTTCTACTGCACGTTGCAGAGCAAAGGGAACGCTTCTTGCCTTTACAAACTTCGGCTGTGACCCTTCGCGAAGGACAAGCTCGGCCTGCTCTTCCGTGATGGTACCTAGCTCATCCTTGAAAAGTTCGGAATGGCTTTCTAGCATGGCTTCCAGCTTTTCTTGCCAGTGCTTTGATATTTCTCGAGAGAGACCAAGGTGATTAAAAAAAACTAGGTTCTTCCAATCCAAACGAATATCTTGCAACCATTCTCTGCCGAGGAGTGCCGGTCCTGTAGAGTCCACGACGTACAGGGGAAGCTCCACGCACTGGTCGTTGTGGCGCACGACGACTTTCGCCAGACCCTTCGGTTTTACTATGGCCCCAGTATACGTGCGCAGCTTTAACGATGCTGGCTGAAGTCGCTTACGTGGAAACAACCTCTGGAATTCGCGCCATGATATGACGGATACGGCTGCGCCGGTGTCAAGCTCCATCGTCAGTAGGACACCGTCAACGTTCACGGGTACAGTAAATGGGTCTGCGTTGAATGATTTAAGTGAGACAGACGACTCGTTTCGGACGGACGTGAGCATCTTCACACGTTTCCGGAGCTTTGCCTCCCTAGCTTTCTTTCCTTTCCTGCAGGCGCGTTGAATATGCCCTTTTCGGTTACAATTGTAACATGTATCGCCGATATGAGGGCATGCTTCGCTAGAGTGATTGGGTGACCCGCAACGGAAGCAGCTTGCCGACATCACAGACTGCTTTTCGCCTCGAACCTTATTCACTTCGTACGCCGGGGATGCGCTGTTATGCGTGAACGCCGCGCTAATCGTTGCAGTTTCCATGGCAAGAGCTCTATCTACGGCCTTTTGGAAGGTTAGCTTTTTGTCTTCCGTGAACAACACACGCTGAATGTCCTCGCGGAGCAGGCCGCAAACGAAACAGTCCCGGAGCGCTTCATCCAAGAAACTTCCAAATTCGCAACTCTGCACCAGCCTTCGAAGTTCCGCGACAAATTCGGTAATGGACTCACCGCTTCGCTGTGACCGCTTGTAAAATTTAGCACGCTCTGCGATGACAGACGACTGCGGTGCCAGGTGATCGCTCAGGAGTTTCAGGAGACTGTCAAACTCTCGTGACGACGGTGCGTCCGGTGCCGTCAGCGACTTTAGCAGCGCGTAGGTCTTCGCGCCGATGAGACTCAGGAACGCAGGAACCTTCTTTGCTACTGGAACATCGTTGACCAAAAGATAGGCTTTCAACCTTTCCTCGTACGAGCGCCAGTCACTCGTGGTCTCGTCGAAAGGTTCAATGTGGCCGATGTGACTCATGACTCACTTGGAAGTTTCGGCTGCCTTCATGCCAGTTTCAGGAATTTCACCGCAGGGAAATCTTCGTGGCGGGAAGCTTTTACACAGAGGCCAGGTTCTTCACACTGCGAATTCCGTACGGCGGTCATCCCATCTTCGTCGCCAATATGTCATGTCTGGCATCCAAGAACTGGGCGGCGTAGACGTAGCGTCGAAAGAACGTTTATTCCTGTTACTTGGCAGGCAGCCAACAGGTTACATACTGCGCGCGGTGGGCCCGTGCGAGCGGTCTTTTAAAACCAGCACGGGCTACCCGATAAGAGATAGCCGGGCAGAGAGCATGCGCAGACAGCACGCGATAACACGCGTGCTTGGTTTCGCGCGCACACAACACCCCCCCCCCCCCCTGTTCTTGTGTGGCGGATAGGGTGCTCTTCAGTTGCATCAGTCAGTCGCTTCTATCTCTTCCCTCCTCCCTTTATCGTGTTGTCCGCTTGCTGCGCGCGCTTCTGCCCCCATCGTTTGCCGCTGGGTGTACACGCCGCCCCCCTCCCCCCTCTTCCTGCGAGTCTCCGGTTGTCAAAGCGCCGGCTCGAACTTAATTCCTTTCTTCGCTCCTCCTCCAATGCAACCCCTGTGCGGTGGCAATCAGAGAGCCAGATCGGTGGCGGCGGATCTGTATATGTGCACCGCCCGAGCCGAAATTGCCGCTGCCGTTCGCCCTGTGCGGTGGCAATCAGAGAGCCAGATCGGTGGCGGCTTGACATAAAGACAAACAGCAATTTCCTAACACTTATGCGGGAGAACATCCCGTTCCTCTCGCTCGTAACGCGTCCCACGGCTGTGACAACCTCGCGAGGCACTTGTATAGATCTCGTCTTTGAGAATCAAGCATTGGTGTACCAAGTCGAACATATATCAGTCTATTTCTCCGACCACAAAGCTTCCTTCATGACTGTCAAGAACTGTTAGTGGAGTCTTTGTTAAAGGAATACGTGTGAAAAATAAAAAAAAAAATTCTGTGATAGCGCATACATGTGTTGCTCGATTTCTTTGCCTCAATCTATCGAAAAGGTGAAACAGCTTATTTGCTGCGCTCAAATTTCGCATTAGGAAGTAACGTAATCGTCGGTAATTTTTTCTTCTCCTCCTCGTGCAGGCCTGTCGATGCAGGCATCCATCCTGGCCTACATGTTCAGCATAGTGGAGGCAAACAAGGTCACGGTGCCACTCAACCCAACAATGCAAGCCAACGGGATCACCAACGTGGTCTACGTGCAGGACTTTGTGGCCAACCTTTTGAAGACTGCGTTCAGCCACCTCTCCGAGTGAGTTGCTCTGCTATTTTAGTCTAACGAACAGAGAAACGGTTATTACATGCCTTAAGCGAATGCAAGGGCTCTTCCTGTGTATCTTGTGCCATGCTCTTTGTGTTGTGTAAGCAGCACCCCTCTTCATGTTCCTGCGTGGCTCTGATCATATCCGCGAGTCCGAACTATTTCCGGTTGGGAGGATTGGACTTGGAAAAGCTTGTTTGCACATAGCATTCTCACAATTTCATGGCATCGTAGTAGCCACATACACATTTGAAATAGTAGCTTAGCGCAAAAAAAAACACGGACACAAGGAAGACAGACAAGGACAAGCGCTTGTCCTTGTCTGTCTTCCTTGTGTCCGTGGTTTTTTTGCGCTAAGCTACTATTTCAAATATGGACGACCAACTAGCCCAACAGTCAACTCTTCTAGCCACATACACGTTCACTCATCAGGGTGGTCCCCCCACGACGCATAACAGTGGCATTGCCACCTCCCCATTCTTGTTGCCTGTTCACAACTTCATCGTGTCCTTGGAGTGTGCAAAGTAGGGTGGCAGCGTGGGCCGAGAAACTGCTATAGGCACGAAACATTTATGTAATCGCCTCTCCACTGCATTTGAGAGCAATCGTCTTTCACTTGTTGGTAGTGGCACGCCCGGCACAGATAGACTGGCCGTTATGCAAATGAAACACGTCTTTTTGTGCGAGAGACGTGGCTGCAGTCAGCCAGGGCGGCACCACTTGTGTGTGAAAGGGCTAAGGGAAAAGCAAGCGTCTAACAGAGGTTTTCGTCATTCAACATAAGGACTGTGTAGTGAATGCAGCTCAATATAGGTCCGCAACACTTGTGATATATTGCGTGGAGTTTGCTAGAGGGTATCACCACCGTGTGGTATAAGCATGTCTCAATGTACTCGGCTGTGGTACAAATAGCATGACTGCATTGTTTGACTAGAATGTGCGATTGTTAAGAATCCACATTCCTCGAGATCCACTTCCAGTCACTGATGTCCTGAACCTTGCCGATAACCCACTTGCTATTGTTCACACTACTTCATGATTGTGTCACTGTGTCGTGACGAGCAGCAGTTTTGAAAAATGTGTTCATGCATTGTGTACTGTGTTACGAGAGTTGCCTTTGCATGACTGGAGCTTTCTGATGACTGTGACATTTGGTGAGTGCGGTGCTGTCCCCAAAACTGTAAAATTTGAGCTCAGTTATTGTTGAACGGCATCCCTTTAGAAGCTGTTACAGGCTGAACTTGTCGACTATCTCGCCATCGTCTGCAGCACGTGCAACTGCCATTACCAGATAGCCATCAATGCATAAAGTAAAGGAAGTATGTGTACTAAATGTCTTTGACTGGTGTCCCAGAATTATTGATGGTTTCTGTGCCATAAGATGAAAAATTTTAACAGATTCCAATGTAAATTCAGGTGTATGATTTTTAAGTCATCCACCATCATCAGCCAATCTTCCACTAAGAAACAGCCTCACAGGCACAAGCTCTCGGAGCCTCAGATTGCATCAGGTTGCTTTACGAAATCTCTTCATAACTTCTCACATCACTCGCAAAGAATAGAGTAGCTTACATGTTAAAAAAAAATTGGTTGTAGTTGAAGTTCATTGTCTCGTGATGTTTCCATGCTGCAGTGCACAAGTGAAGATTACTGTTCAAGGTTTCTTCAACCTCAACCAGGACATCCAGGCTTTCAAGGAACACCTGAGGGACTTCCTCGTTCAAATAAGGGTGAGTCTGTATGGCGGATTGCAAGGTCATCTCGCCACTGTGTCATGGGAGCACGTAGGAACTAACGGTACCCACCAGCCAAATGTGTCCGATTCCTTTAGTGACTGCCCACAATTGGTGCTAGCCCATGAACTGCGTTAGTTGCGTACAAGCGAACAAGCACATTCCTTCTAGCGTTTTTCTCGTGGCAACAGCGGAATGTGACAGCTGGCCTTGTGCCCTCCACAAACTTAAGCATGAATACGCCGTGGACCCTTCGCGCTACCTGTTCGTTGCCTTAACCGCCTCCTGTGTTGCGTCATTGTCACCATCATTAGAATTTAGGGATGAGCCATAATATGTGCTCAGCCTCGTGATAAGCTCATGTGTTAGCCGGCCTCTCCCACCAGGGTCTCAGTTCCCCTCACCTTTCTCCTTTTGCACTCGATTCCGCAGCGTTGTCCCCATGCTCTTTTGAACATGGTTCAACCAGTCCTCTTTTTTTGGGCATCAGCAAACCCATGGACTTTTGCTCTTTGCACTGCATTAAAGTCCGGCTGGCGCCATCGCAGAAGGTAGTTGTGCGTCTCATCTGAGGAACGTTTAGAAGTGTATGAGATCAGCTTCAACTTCCATGTGACCAGCTTTGCTCTCCGTCTTTTTCCGGCACTGGTGTGTTGCCTGCCGCTCTGTGTAGCCTTTAGAATTTGGCTTCGGTCCGATTGTCCATCCGGAAGTCTAGTGCTTATCCGGTTCAAGAGCTCCATCACTACACCGACGCCTATGTGTGAGGAATGACCATGGGTCATCCAAGTGCCATCATAGCGTACTGTGGTACTGCCTCTGACTAAAACATACTGTATCTATTCAAATCTAGGCCGATAGTTCTTTTCACATGATCATATACCAAACTCAAGGGTCTGCTGAAATTCGAGGATTTTAAGAAACCCGTCAGTTTGTAGTTGAAAATGATAAATATGGTGCATAGCTAGCGCCATCTAGAAAAGTCAGTATTGCAGCTGCTACTAGCCGTGCCAGTAGCCAACTGAAGTACATGAACGTCATCGCCATTTTTACCTGTGTCGTATCAGCATGCAGCGTGGCATTATCGTAATGGTTTTCAAACAAAAAGTTGTGCTAGCCGCAAAGGCATCGTCAAACGTTCATACCAGGCAGGACTTCAGCATTAATGAGAAAAACGTCCGTGGTTGCCAGACTCAGATCTTATTGATTTGAAAATAAAGTTTACGCTCTCTCTCCGTGGTTGGAGGGGGCAATGGGAGATGCTTTTTGCGTGAGCCACAACAAGGCAATGACAGCAATGAGGAAGGTAAGCACGCGACAACCGAGAGGAGCTGTTCACAAGAGATCGCTCCGTGTTACGACGCTTACAAGCCGTGCCTACTGTCTGCGCATGTGTGGGCACACGTCCGCAAGCGTACGAGGCTGGCAGCAATGATGATGTAGAGTGAGCTTGGCGTGTTCATATTGAATAAATGCTCTAAATACAGTGCAGTCACTTTTTGCTCGCACTGGCTTATAACCACCTCGGCTGCTCATTTGGCAGCCAGAACGCGCTTCAGGTGCTGCTGGAAAGTGCAGTGATGCATCCCATGATGGGACAATCCTATTGACGCAAATAAATTGTTCATGACTTTCTGCCTGTCGACACCATCACCCATGTAGCCAGAAGGTTAACGTCAAATGGGGATTAGAAGTTCTCAAATCCTCAAATCTAGGAGAGCTTCATTTGGCTGTGATCTCTCCACAGGTGCCACACGCAACAGTCCGTTTCACTGCGAAGCTGTAGACATGATTGCCCCGCACAAGTTTCACTGTCCCGCCTCACATTACACATCGCAGAACTCAAAGAAGCATGTTGATCGAGTCAAGGGTTGTGGTCGCGTACAAAGGGGTGTGTATTTGGACACCAGTGGTGTCGCCGCGCTGCTTGCCCCTCTGAAAGATTTCCATGCCACCGCCGGCATAAAAAGAAAGCCGGTCAAGCATCGCCTCTTTGCAGGTGCACGCCTTGCTTGCATCACTTTCAACAGCGGTACCAGTATCCATCTTCGTGCGGTCAGAGCCAACACCGTGCAGACAGTCTGAGGAAGTGTCCTCGGTCATGGCAGCGTTATCTGGCGACACCGGAGCCCTGACGCTTTGCCGCTCATTGTCAATCACATGCTGCAGCGATAGATTATCAGTTGCACGCTTCCTGCCCCTGTCTTTTTTCTGTTGCCGACCAAAAGGATGCAGAGATCAAGACTTTCTCACATTGCTGGCCATGGTGAAAGGCGTGGCCATGTTAGGGCTGTCACAATATCCTGAGCACGACACCTGTTCAGTGGGGGCAGGCGCAGACCATTTTACGAAGCAAACTTCCCCTAACCAATTTGAAGCTGCCATTTTGATCACGTGCTTCAAGTAACCAGTAGTAGTGCTAGCCACGCGTAATTTTTGTCACTGCTTTTTTTTTGCTCTGCGAGGCACTCATAATTGCTTACCAAAAAAAAGAAAGAAAGCTAGAAGTTCCTGGCTTTTAAATGATACCAAAATGGCACCGGGCAAGCACACAGGTCCTGAGGAGCAGGCAGCTGAAATGAGGAGGGTTCAAACCTCTGTATAAAGGTTTGCGCCTGGAGTTGTTAATTGTTGCAATATGGGAAATAAACAGAATTTCACAACCAATTTGTAGATAGGTGCAAAAAGGTTTTGGGAATGCGATAATTTTTGGGCCAACTTTCGGTTTTCAATTACCGCGCCCCCTTTAAACATGCCGTCGCTTAGTGAATAGCACTCGGATTGAACCTTCCAGTGGTTCAATTGATGAGGCTATGTTTTCAATTGGTGAAACTGCACTGAAAGATAGTGTGGTACTAAGGCACTTGTGTTCTGACTTTGTTTCCACCAAGACATACAAACAAAATGTGCTAGACATGCACTAGAGTACATCAGAAATGTCAACCAAAGCACGACTGCAACTCAAAAAGCCTGTGGCTTGGGAGAGACGAGACAGTGGGTTGAAATGATGCTGTGTCCAGAAGTACTCAGCAAAGGGGGGGGGGGTTATTCTGTAACTGTCCACCTAGTGGGCATGTCCATTTCATCTGCTGCTGAAGTTCTGATTGGCTGGGCTGAGGTACGCATCTGAAGGAGACAGGCGCCTTCAGCCAATCAGCACTTCAGGAGCAGATGAAATGGACATGTCCAATAGGTGAACTCTTACAACATAACACCCCATGTGCACGAACTTGATAGGGAAGGTGTATGATAGGGTAGGTGTATGATAGGGTAGGTGTATGATAGGGTAGGTGTATGATAGGGTAGGTGTATGATAGGGTAGGGTATGATAGGGTAGGTGTAGGATAGGGTATGTAGAGAGGGCTTTGTTCTCTGGTGGATTTCTAGTAGTTGACAGCGCTGACGTGAATGTGGTTGCAACGGAATGGGCCAACTGGGTTCTGCCTTTTGCAGGAGTACACTGGCGAGGACGACAGCGACCTGTTCCTCGAAGAGCGGGAAGCAGCACTGCGGCAGGCAGAGGAAGAGAAGCGCAAGATCCGCATGCTCGTCCCCGGAATCCTCAACCCCCACGAGATTCCCGAAGAGATGCAGGACTGAGCCACCATTGTATTTATATAGAGCTCTCGTTCTTTCCTTTCCTCTCCTTTCTGCACCGTCCCCCTCCTCGGCTCACAAGTTCCTGTTTCTGCTTCCTCTCCTCTTATTACCCCAAGCATCGGCCTACAGGGGGCAGCACCGTTCCTTCCTCGCCATCCTCCCATGTTCCCCCTCCCCCCGCCCTTTCACTGCAAAGCTGTCGCACATGCCGAACATCATTGTTTCGTTCGTTTTTTATTTTTTGGCGTTTGCACACAGACTCTTTCTCTTTTGGCGCAGTACTCACTTTGGTTGAGGCTATTTGTGGTTCACTAGGCACTTTGCTTCCCTAAATTATATGTGTCCTCCTTTGTGTGTCAGACCGTGTGTGTGCGTCGTCGTTCCCCCATCGTACCATTTGCAGGCACGCACACAGACAAAGAAGATGCATTGTTTGAACTGTTGTGTGCTGTGTACGGTCGTGGCAACTGCAAGTGTTGAGAGTAGAACATGCCGCGGATTTGGGAGCGAGCCCCCGACGCCTTTCAAGCTTGACATCCGCAGTCGAGCAGGCCCCGTTCCCTCTGCCAATACCTGTGGGCGCCCATGATTGCTTGCGTTTTTGCCCAGGCGAAACCTTCTTTCTCATGCGTCCCTCTCACTTTCTCGGTATGTTCTCTCAAAACACATGCAAGGGTTTTAGCCTGTCTTTTTTAGAAGCTTGATGCAAAGGACAGTTGGAACATTGTGTCTGTTTATAGCGTTGCAAACTGTGGGACTCTGAGGTCTGTAGGCAGTTCTAGAGAATGTTGTCGTAGGAACCAAGTGGAGAAAAGAGCAGTCTCTCACCCTTTTAGGGTGGTTGTGGCAAGCGGAAGACGATGCTGCCTTCGTACTTTTCTCTTTTTTTTTAAAGCCGTCGGCGTCACATTCGTCTGGCAAGGACGTCTGGCCTTTGTGTGTGGCTGCGTGTGCGTGTGGGTGCCGTGTGCGAGTGGTGGCGGTGTGTGGTTTGCGTGAGTGGAGTCCTCGACGTTTCGGCCACGAAGACTGAGGGATCGTCACCGCCGACGGCGCTCACAGCCATCCAAGCGCGCGCGACCACATCTGCCTGGGAGGAGGAGGAGGCGTGCGTCGTCGACCATGGGGCGTGATACAAGCCTGAAGCTTGCTTCTTTGTACCTATCTCTCTCTCCCTCTCTCTCTCCCCCTCTTGTTCTTTGTCTCTATCAGTCTCCATTTTTTTTTAAGAGTACCGGTTTCGCCACCTATCCAACGTGGCCGGTACTGAAGTGCATTTTTACAATATTGCCCTTGTGGGGCAGCGATCTATATTAATGACGTCTTTCTCTCGTCGTTTCCTTTCGTCCTCAAAGTGCTAGGTTGGCTGCAAGTCTTTCGCTGTTGTTTGTGCATTTCCACCCCCCCTCTCTTCCCTTGTCGGGCATTTCAGAAGGTTTATCGTGCGTCTCACTTTCTGTTCCTTTCTTCTCTCAGTTCTTTCTCTCTTCTGTCGTGCAGGTTTCACCTATTTATTTTGGAACAACTTTTCGTTAGGTCTGTCGTTGAGAGTCAGCTGAAGTCAGTCACACAGCTCCAATATCTTTTTTTTCTTCTTTTGATCACGTATCTGTAAAAAAAAGAAGACTTTTTTTTTGTCTTGCATCCTTCAAGCACACTACAGTCTGTGTCCGAATTTATATATATATATATATATATATTTTTGCTTTAAGTTTTTATACAGCGACACCATGGTTGTGCTGGTTTTACTAGTTATGACTTCAGTGTGTTTTTCTGGTGGGAAGAACTTTGCGAAGCTCGAGGGAAACCTCGCAAGGCGTGGAGAAGCTTTGCTATCGCCATCAAGACCTATCTTTTGTTGGAAGAGCGCCATTGAAGTGGCGACACATGGAAGAGCCCGGGTGCCAAGGACCCTTCAGCGGACGCTGCTTCAAGAGGACAGACTTGAGACAACGGAGCGAGCTTTACACGTTGGTCACCCTTCATGCGAAGCGGATGAGAGAGAACGCCCGTGTGAATGTGCGTGTAAACGAGGCGGCATTGGGCGGATTTTTTGCACATGCCATGCGTGTGTGTGCGTGTGCGTGCTTCACATTTTTTCCCCCCATTTTTTCCCCCTTCCCCTTCCGACGATGACGGAACCTGTTTCAAAAAAGCAAAAGGAAAAAAACTGCTGATGTGTGCGTGTTTCAAATCCTCAAAGCGTGGTTGGTGTTGTGCATTGGTGTGCTTGATTGGACAGATAACGATCATTTGTGAGATTAAGCGTGGATGTATGTGTTGAAACAGTTTGTATCTTATGTTCTGTCGAAGGATGCATTTTTTTTTTTTCATTTCGCTATTGTAGATGATTGGAGAGCAAAGATAAAAGGAAACAGTTGTTTTCTGAAGGAATAAATGAGTGTTTTTACATAGTTCCCACAGTGTGAAGTGTGATGTTCATGCATGTGTCTGGAAAACGGTTGATTCCATCCCAGACGTCGACCAGAAAGTTAGGGTTGATCGCGCTGTAAACTGCTTCTACTATTTGCTCTGTGGTGTAGACCTGAGAACACAAGCTGTTCGATAAGGGCCAAGGTACAGAACCTTTGAGTGGTTATCTGCTGGTTGGGTGAACAGATATGAACTGACCTAGCAGTGGGTTTCCTTTGCTGCAGGCTTTTCTGCGTGTTTCAAGGACAGCCTGGCTTCATTGGAAGTGACTGTCTCACGTTAGTTTGAGTGTTTGCAAATGTTTTAAGATGAGAGTTTGGAGAAGATAGCCTGTGTTCATTAATATTCAAGTCAGACTGGCAAATTATGTGTTGCTTTGAGCACTTCACCGCACTTAGTGCCACTTTGGTGGCATGCTGCTACAGGGGAAAGGAAATCGCTCCAAATTGATGCCAATGTCAGTGGGTGAGTCTGGATACCCTACATGTTAGTCATTTCGAAAATATTTGCAAAGCAACACTGTGTTAAAGGCAGTGTACCTGAACCTGAACATAAACTCTTTCCAAGCGCGTGAGGTGTGACGAGCTAGGTGAGACTGCGTCGCATTCAAGGCAACCAAAGGGAAGATGGCCGTTTTCATTGCGCATGGCACGGGGACACTTTATAAAATTTGAAATTGCACAAAAGGTATCTCAAGCAAGTTTCGACTTTGCGATGAGTGTTTAGTTTCGAAGCACTGATGCCACAAGGAAATTTCACCGAATGCTCTTCCTGGCAAATGTGTTTTACCGTGAGTGTCACTTTCTCGTGCGACATCCTGCGAATGACTGATGAAGAGGCACCAGCCTACGTGAGAGCGGTGTGACCCTTTACAGTAGGGCATTTTGTCTGCTGCAGAGTTTGCATGTATAGACGCCAAGAAAGCAAACTCAAAAAATGAGCAAGACATAACTCAGGCTCACTAGTACTGATGCAAACAATACTTAAAATGCAGTGAGCGTGTCCAATCACACTTCAGATTAGAGCTGTACTATAACATGGGTAACGTGCGCTGATAATACCAGAAAGGTGTTCTGGAAGATGGACGTCCTGGTAGCTGCTGGGAGGTCACATATACGACCATTTAGCAGGTTGTTTATTTTTTTTTTGACACTGAAGATTAAAAAATTTCCAGGCTGGCTATGTGACTTGTGATAACACTGCATGCAAAAATGTTAGTGTTGTTTACGCAGAAAAGTATATTTTGTCGCTCTGCTGTGGAGTCCGCATGTATAGACGCCAAGAAAACAAACTCGCAAAATTTTGTCTGCTCTGGCTTTGTATTTAATGTTGGCTAAGGATGTAAAAAATGCCGTAAAACTAGGTGCAGTTTATTGATAAGTAAATGTGCAATGGGGTGTTGGATACAAGTTCCAAGTAAGTAGGACGTCTCAAGGTCAAACAGCTGCCTGTGGAACCTCCGTCCAGGTGTTGAGCAAGTTTAATTTGTGTATGAACGGGGTCAAGGAAATGCTTGTATCGGCAATACGCTCCAGGGCGACTGTCCTAGAGCGTCTGTTTTGTGCCTACTTGAAAAATGCTACAATCTGTGCTGTGAAGAGGAAGCTTTATTTCGAGGGCCATCTACAGTCTCCTTATTCAACTACATGTGAAATGTAGGAAGGCTCGCATTAAATAATGTCTGAGTCAAATTGAACAAGGCCGACTGCATTTTAGAGACTATTGACAGGAGGAAATGGATGTTGAATTCTTAATTTTGCCATTTTTGAAAAAGAAAAACGCTGATGGCTTGAACATCTGGTTCCTACAGTCCCTATATTTCAACTCTTAAATGCACAGAGTCTCGTCAAAATCTGTGCAGCGAGTGCCAAGAAAAATTATTTCTCAATTCCCATGCACTCCAATAGGAGCAACCGAGGTAGAGCTTACTCCTTTTTAATCAGATTTACTTTTGAAATGCTAGGCAATTGCCACATCAAGCTGAAGCTTGATATGGCAATATGTGAAGCTTTGCTCTCTACGGTGTCCGCACCATAATGTTTTTGCTGGAATGTGGCATTCATTAGTGAGAAGGTGGTGCGGGGCCAGGACTGGCACGGCTGCCATGAAATTATTTAACATGTTCCTTTATAATGGGTGAATGTTGTCGTCCATAGGTTGGCTAATGATGTTGCATTTCAACATGAAGATGCAAGTGTAGTATGACTGCTTAGACTGGAGTTTCATGCTGAAAAGCTCGCCAAAATTACCTCGTTAAGAGGGTCTGAGCTTGTTGGTATGGCTTCATCACGGGGAAGCGGCGTGAAGGAAACAAGACAAGAGTGCCAGGACAGGCTTTTTTTTAGAAAGCATTTTGAGAGCAAGGCCTCTAACAACGCTGCTGCTGCTTCAGCTCAAGTTTATTCAAATCGGGCAGTGATGCACATTCGTATCGGAATATGCAGGAAGAGGTCCTAGCGCGTAGAGCTGTATGGGGACTTCTTGGTCTGTAAAATGGTGGTATTGTGTATTTTAAATGCAGCAAACAAAACAATAAAAACTGAGCACGGACCAACATTGGTAGTCTTATTGTTACATTACCAAACAAAAGAAATCCAGCAGATCCAACCTTGGGTTGGTTCTGCTTGGTAGGTAATAGGTAGGTGTCTTGGTAGGCGATATCTTGCGCACAACGGCAAGATGCGTAAATGTGCAAACTGAAGGTACGAATGTGCCCCCACGACCACCGTGGTGGACTTTGCAGACAAATCATTAAACCGTGCTAGTAAAAGCATAAAACAAAGTGCGTTCAATTACACGACATGAAATGCTTGACCTTTCAGAAACGCACCACAGTACAATAAAAGATGCACAGCGAATTTCTTGTTGCCAAAGAATGGTTCATACCCACTATAGGATATTGGCCAAGAAGGAGACGGTTCTAAATTTTTAAATTTAAGAGTGTAACCTAAATATAACCTAGCATTTCGGAGCACAATTTAGGGGACAAATGTGTGCCGTAACTTTTTTCTTTTGTGGTGCTCTAGAAGACGCGTGCCCTCATTTTTTATAAGCAGGTTGTTGCTATGTGGCATAACAGTTGGCGTACACTGGCATTCGCAAGTATATTCTGTCTTTTCATGCATGTGTCTGTTGTCTACTTGGTTAGAGCATTGTGCATCTGTGGTGGCGACCAGGGTTCGAAACTGGTCATTGGACATTTTTATTTATTTATTTAATTTAGTTCTAGTGACAGCTGGGTGACATCTAGGGTACCAAGTTGACCATAAATGGCCAGAGAAAAAAAAAAAGCGCCTGCAAATTATGTCGGTGATAGGCAACTCAAAAAGTACGTAACTGTGGCGATAAGTAGAATATAACGCAGTGTACGTCAGGAGTGGCTATACAACATAAGAAAATAAGATTTGTTTAAAAGCCACAACTTAATTTATATAGTGGGAGGGTATTTCAAAATGATAACGCAGAATCTTATGCAGTGTAATTGCTTCACATCATTGGTAAGAGGAAATCGTGATGTGCAGCGAATGAAGCATGATTTTATTTATTTTATTTATTCAGAATACCCCTAAAGGCCCTCTCGCAGGAAGGTATTATATAGGAGCGGGGGGGCGGGGGGGGGTGCAGTAACGCATACGGATGTAACGAATAAGTAGCAAGTCGAGAGAACAAAAAAAAAAACGGGAACTGATAAACTATAATCACAAAAAAAAATAATAGAGGTGACTTGCAGAAAATGTTTACGAGAAGAAGATTGTCAAGCGGCCTGCGTGGACAAGGTGACCAAAAGATTATATTTAACGAGGTTATTAACTGGCAGTAGTCTGCAGTTATGAAGGAGCATACAGGCATGGCTACATAATGGGTTAAAAGTTAACATTCTGACATAGCTTAGTTCTGTAAAGCTTGCTATGCAGTAATTAATGTGCCTTTGGATACATGCAAGGTAGAGCATAAGCAAACTTGACGTATTAAAGTAGCATTGGGCCTTGAGTAATATTCTGATACCATGAGCAACCTTAGGTATTAAATTAGTAATATGCTTGCATATTTGAAGTTTGAGTCCAAAGTTACTCCCAGAAATCGGCACTCGGAAGCAGCATGGAGCTGCTGAGCACGAGGACGCGGGATCGAACCCCGGCCACAGCGGCCGCATTTCGATGGGGACGAAATGCGAAAACACCCGTGTACTTAGATTTAGGTGCACGTTAAAGAACCCCAGGTGGTCAAAATTTCCGGAGTCCTCCACTACAGCATGCCTCATAATCAGAAAGTAAGCTATCGCACGTAAAACCCCATTATTTAATTTCTTTATAAACAGTATGAATGGCATAGTGGTTGAAATGAATTGATGGATGGGATGGTGGAAACATCTTACTGGAATGGAACAACATGAATGACATTTTAGAAGGGTAAATGTTGAGAGTGTCATGTCAATACCAGTTAAAAATATTTTGTAGATCAGTGTTTAATTTGATAGTCAAAGGATACATAAATCAGTTGGAAGCAAAGGTTGTGGTGTTGTCTGCATGTAAGAAAGCTTCAGTTTCAGTATAAGAGTATGAGTTACAGCATAAACAGCGGGTTTGAAGATTAATATGCAGAAGACAACGACAATTATCCATAGACGGGCAAGGGAACAAGAGTTCAGGATCGCCACTCAGCCTCTAGAGCCTGTGAAGGAATACGTTCATCTAGGTCAATTACTCACAGGGGACCCTGATCATGAGAAGGAAATTCATAGAAGAATAAAAATGGGTTGGATCACATATGGCGGACATTGTCGGCTCCTGACCGGTAGATTACCGTTATTATTGAAAAGGAAGGTGTACAATCGTGCATTTTACCAGCGCTGACGTATAGGGTGGAGACTTGAAGACTGACAAGTGTAGCTGGGCAGATCATGTAATGCGTAGGTTAGATAACCGGTGGACCATTAGGGTTACAGAATGGGTACTAAGAAAAGGGAAGCGCCGTCGAGGATGGCAGAAGACTAGGTGGGGTGATGAAAGTAAGAAATTCGCAGGCGCTCGCTGGAATTGGTTGGCGCAAGACAGGGGTAATTCGAGATCGCAGGGAGAGTTTTTCGTACTGCAGTGGACATAAAATAGGCTGATGATGATGATGATGATGACATGGGACACCCTATATAAAGCATATAAAGCATATATAAAGCCTTCTGAAGTGCTAGTGTGCGATAATTTGCAATACTGCAAGTTCCCCTTGTTAAATACCAAAATAACTTTAACTGTTGTGTCAACAATATTTTAGTCTGAAACATTGTATTTATTATGTGAGACAGAAGGTACAGTGGTGTGACAAGCCATTTGTTTTATATTGACGGAATGGATGTTATTGAGACCGTGGCTGGATACCCTCAAATGCTATGTGATATCAATAGTTTCAGGATGGAACACAGAATGGGCACGAAGTGGAAGCAGACGTAGTTATGGACAGCAGGGGAGGCATAGGTGGTGGGATGGAAATTGCAGGCATGGATCAATTTAGCTGATGCTGGATAGAGATAATTGGAATGGTTGAAAGAGGTCATTGTTCCACAATATACATGGAATACACTGATGATGACAATGTTTAAGAGGTTTCAAGCAGGAGACATTAAGAGCTTAGCTGTTTGGGAAAATTGGGAATGTAACATTTTGTTTAAGTAGCGCACAATGAGAGCAAAAATTTTGGAGGACACTTAAGCTTCGCCTCTAAGAGTGGAATGTGATGGCATTCAAAGATCCCTGACATTTTCTCGTGCTTCCGGGCAACTGTAGCTTATGTAACCGTAATGTTTTCCTGGGAACGCTGGTGGCGAATGCTATGCTCGAAGGCAAGCTTTCTGGTTCTTCTTTTTCTTGCCCCCCACGGCGGGCGCCGTGGATACATGGAGGCGAACGCCATCTGGATGGTTTTGCAAGGAACCGACCAAGAGGCACGCTGCTCCTACTAAGACGGACCTCATACGGCCGCTGGAAAGGGGGATTGCGTCTGAGTTTCCACGTAACAGAATTATATTTTCTTGTATATTCAAATTACAATCCGACGCCATCATGTCTAGAGGTTGCGTGTAAGTCGTACTTCACCAAATTTCTGACGCATTTTACTTTGAGATTATATTTTCTTGTATATTTAGATTACAATCCGACGCTATCACATCTGGAGGTTGCGTGTAGGTTGTACGTTACGAATTTTCTGACGTATTTTACTTTGAGAAATTCAATTAATTCAGCAATGACTATGTGCCACGCCGAGGGCCTGCGTGGATCGGGACATGTGCTCCAAGATGATTTTTCTCATGCGGATAACGTCGCCGATGCTGCCGCCGGATTTTCTGCGACAGAGGTTCCTTAACACTATCGCGTTAAGAAGGGACGCCAGGACAAGCATAGTGCTACCTTTGTGCCGTCTCCTTTTGTTCTTATTTACCATGAGCTACGTACATAGCAGGAGGAAGGGCCCTGGGACTTTGAACCTGAATTAAACATCCCTTGCCGTTCGATTTAATTTGAGAATTTATTAGTGTAGCCTCGTTATCAACGAAGTTGCACCTGGCACAATAATAGCTTCGTTATACCCAATATTCATTATAACCATATATCTCTGTTCCACTACAATAGTGGTAAGGCAATTTATTTACTTCTTTATATATGATAATTCGTTATATCTGTGTTCGTTGAATCGAGGTTTGGCTGTGTTCGGAGTTTTCAAATGTTTGTTACATTCTGATACGAAGCAAAAACAGCTTTTGCAGTTTGCTGGGAGAAAGATTGGTGCAAGTCAAGAGTCTACCGAATGACTCAGATACGAGCTGCAGTTGCTGCTCAGGCAAACCAGTTCTTGAGCAAACACATGGAGGAAATCACTTATGCCCAATAGTTTCCAGTTGTTAAATGAGGATGTCTCAACAATTAGGCTGCCTAAGAATTTGCTGTCTCAGTTTAGGCAAAGCAATCTGTTACTCGAAAAATTTCACTGCCTTTTGGATTCCTTTGAAATGTTTCACACTGCCGACAGTATTGCATTTAGCTCTGTCAATGAGCACTATGCTGTCAAGTTCTGTTTCTTTGCTTCATTACTGTCATTGCGCACCAGGTACGAGTGTCTTTCCTTTGTTTCTCAACCGCAAGCTTCTCAGTGGCCTGAAATCCAATTTATAAAGGCACCATGTGTAGGCAGTGGACACTTAGTCATAAAAGAACTGTTTCAGATGTCTTTAACAGGTACTAAAGCAGTCATGTAAGGCATGTATAGGCACCATAACTGTCTTTTAGGCATGTATAGGCTAAATTAATAACTTCAGCTATGCACCTGAGGATAAATTGTGATTTTCTAATAAGCACAGACCCCATAACTCCTGTTTCGTGAAATTCACTTTATTTGCACAGTTAAACGGAATGAGGCAAGTTGCATAGGTTACAAAAGAGTTACCTAAAGTTAAGTGTGAATAGACACCATGAGAAAAGTTGGAGTAATCTGTGACAAACAAGCATCATTTCAAAGTTATTGGGTTTCATGTTGTTTCTTTTTACACTGAGTATTAGTTTCTATGCAGAAAAGGAATGCTCAACAACCACCCAAGTTTGTGGTAGATACTTGTACTTTGAAAAGTTCGATAATCCAATGCCGTTAGAAATTTCAGAATGTTTGCTGGTCAGAACCATTGACAACCATTTTCACTGGCAAGGTGTTTGTTATGAGAATCGCCTTCCTTAAGCAAGGTTCCCTGGTGGGTTGTAACATTATAAACAAAATGAGGCTAGGACAAAACATTAAAAAAAGGCATTTTTAGGTTCTGAAATACCAATATAGGCACCAATATCAGAATAGGCAGGATAAAGGTGCCACTAAAATGTTTCTACACCTACATGCTTGTGCTTGTATGTTAAATAGGCACCGTAATGACATAAGGAAAAAAATAGGCATTTTACCTAAAGTTCCAGTCTCTAGTTACGTGTATCAAACAAAACAAATAAGCCTTTTGTTGCCAGACTTCACCGAGCCTTCATTTTGGTTTTGTTTAGAAATTCTAAACATTCAGTTTTCAATTTGATACATGAAGGTAATTTCTCTCGAATATTCGTATTCGAGAGAAGGAGACTCGCCGCCGGCTAGCCCTCCCATTCCTCTCAACCGCCAGCTGCCAGATCCACTTGCCATGAGTTAATATGGCTTGTAATTTCTGTCAATTCAGCTGTAAAATTTTTGGCTGCTCGCAAGATGCAATGCACACATTGGAATCTATGTTAAATGGGTAATTAAGTGCTGTACAACCAAATGCAATGCATATAAGTGTCTTCATTGTAATCCACAGCAATGTGCGCACTGCTCAGGCCACCACTTTTAACGTCATTCAATGCTTATGCACTGTACCATTCGGACTGCGAATGCAAGCAGTGAGGGAAGTCTAGTCTCTAGCCTTCGCAGCTTTGCCTGTTAAGAACAATTGATCATCATCATCTAGAAAGAAGTAAATCAAGGTTGAAAGCCTGGGTGAAAATTAAGATGCAGTGATGTGGAACTTATACACGCTGTATGGGTGAACATTTGCCAGCCTGTTGTTATAAAGGAGAAGCTACGTATTCAGGTCTGTTGATTTGCAGGTGTCCTTATATTAAATGATGTTGCAATTGGTGCAATTTGTTGGCTTAGAAACACTGCAGTGGCTGCGAGTCTATACGTGCCACTTGTCTACGGCTAGCTTACGAAGCTATGCAAACGGGATGCAGAAATGACTGCTGGGTACCTCATTCATACAATGTTTATTACTAAACATGAGAGTGGGTGGCACTCGCACAAGGTATTCAAAAAGCGAGGTGGGACAGAAACGGATGACAAGATTGCAAAACAGAAATATATTAGGTCACCAAAAGTTAGAACATCGAGGTCAGCAGCTGGCCGTTCTCCCACAAAAGAATTGTTTGGGCAATGTTGCCATCTCTAACATCACAGCGGATTCGCAAACAACAACTAAATTCCAACTGATGAGAGACCACAGCATCACACCAACTGAAGTTGTTTGCTTCTGTGGTTATTCCGTGCAAGGCTCCAAAAACACTTCCATAGGGTCCACGGCTTCTTGTTTGGACACTTGGTCACGTTTTGCACTTGCCACGCTCACCTCCACATGCCATCGCACATCACTTGTTCTGGTCATGACCACTTCGTAGCCTTTCCTCCTCCTGGACATCTGATTTTGGATGAGCTTCCTCTGATATTTACAGTGATCGCACGCGCCCAGTCCTTTCGAATCTGCGAAGAGGGTGCAGTCTTTGGAAAAGAACTTCCCATTGTAAGAAGGGCAGCTGCCAGCCAAAGGCTGCAGGCCTACTCCGGAGCACAAGGCGAGTTTGCTAACGCTGTCAATGAATGCCTCGGCATACTTGCGCGTCGGGATAGGCTCTTCACGCCACTTTTTCCCCCGTAAGTGCGCTTCTGCCGTCACAGCACCTCCGCCACTTTGCGGCACTTGAATTCTGACCGACTTGGTCATCACTACGCTGCTGTTGGGTTCGGCGGCGTCCACTTCGCACTCGGCGTAAAGAAAGGAATCTTTGGAATCCGCCAGGGTTATTTCCGACCATCCTCCTGGGATCTCGAGCTTCGAAAACGACAAACTCTCGGCCGTTTTGACGTGTTCGTTCAGCGAGCTACCTCCGTCACAATTGCGGGCCTCTGGCGACGTTGTCGTTGCGTCAGAACATCCGTTTTCCACTGTAATTTCCTGTTCTCGTCGCTTCGGCTTGGGCAGTACCTGATTGCAAAGGTTCCGCTCCTTTCGCTTCTTCGGCAGCGACTTCGTATAGTATTTCGGCGCCTCGGGAAAAATGGTAGGGATGGCATCTTTTGTCAGCTGCGGTCGGTCGCGGGGGATCTCGACGACTTCGCCGTTGATTTTGGTCCGAAATGTCCGCTCTATGAAACGGGGGTCGAAGTGACGATCGCAAACGACGCTTCTGTGGTCGAGGACCCTGTCTGTTCGCCGGATGTTTCGCGACCACGCTTTGAGGCGTTCGGGCTCGAGCGGAGCGCGGAAGATGGACCGAGCTTCTTTGCAAGAACGGTAGCCGCTTTTGCAGCCCGGTACAAAACAGGTTCGCTCTCGATTGTCCGGCCGCCTTTCCGTCATCTTGGTCGTTTCATCTCCGCCGCCTTCCGTAATATGACATGACACGAGCACGTGGACGAGTAGACACTGCAAGTCTTGTTTTGTTTCTTTTTCAGCTGTCGCACAACTGAGTTTCCGCAGTGACACCGCAACAAAACGGCACACTGGATGCTGAGGGTCGATCTAGTATCTCCCGCTTGAACCCGCTGCTCGGCTGCTCACGCTTCCTCGCAGAACGCGCCAACTGTTTTGGGGCGACAACATAGAACGAGTAAACAACCAACTGGCGCCAAGGCGTTGCGATGGCTTATAGCTATGGAGGCTAGAAGGGCCAGTGCTACAAGCGGGAGCCGGCGTAGTGCACAGAGGAGCGATGAACACTGTAGATGGCGCTATTTTAGCTGGCGTGCAGCTTTTGAAGGGGGCAGCGCACGCGTCCGCTAACACGTGCGTCGCGTTCTTTGCCTCGCGTTTGAATTTTTAATATGTAATGCGCGGTGCAAACATTACAAAATGTTTGCAGCTCAGAGATGCATTATTAATAACGGTGACTCTTCTTCGTAGAGCAGAAAATGGAAATATATGTTATTTGCAACACCGGAACACGCATGTTTAGCCATGCGATTCAACAAAGGAGGAAGATCGCATCTGAAGGTCACTCTGGATGAGTTGGTTTTTGCTAAAAGGCTTGATGTTAGCGCAAACTAACGAGGACCGTGAACACAAAAAAAGAACCCGAAACGCCGATTTTCAACTTTTGTCATAACGTCATCTAGCTGTCGCAAATATAGCCGGTAGGCACAGACAAAATCGCACACGCAAACAGACAATGCTGGGGCTGCGAACGTCACCACGTCGTTCAGTTCACTCTCCTCGTCCGCATGCGCCAGCAACATGCCCTTTAAAAAGCTTTAGCTTTGTTAAAAAAAAAAGTACATATGTGGGCGCACTGGCGAAAGTCAACATGCACTATTTTCCATCACTGCTTTTGTTGTTCAGGTCCACAAGAAGAGAGGAAACACTTTATTACATAGTACAGTAATCCATATGCGCACATCAGATCGAGTTTAGCCGTAGGCTCTACTTCACTCTGCTTGATTCCAAAGATATATTTAGCGCTCCATATGAAGAGCCTTGTCCTTGTTCAAAGATTTTGTGAAGAAGTGCAGCCTAGCTATCATCACAAGCTCGCATCCCACTTGGCGGAGTGTTAAACTGCATAAAATCATGCACACTGAAAGCATAAAGCCTTTCTGTTGAAAAAAAAAAAAAATAACATGAATGCAGCCTCTAGCACTTTAATGACCGTGGCTTGGTTGCACAGATTCTTCTTCCGTTTGACAAGCGCTTTCTTGGTGAAGTATTTGGGGGCATCCGGAAAGACAGTAGAAATAGCGTCGTCAGTCACCTGCGGACGATCACGTGGAACTTCTACTGCTTCCCCATTTATCACATCTTCCTATGTACTTCAATTCGAAACGCTGTTCGCAAACGACACACTCTGCATGGTATCAACTCCTTGTCAGCACGTTTGATGTTTCGCGGCCACAATTCACGCCGAGCTGCGTCTGACAAGGGATGTCTGAAAAGGGAGGTCTCCGATTGGCACGCTCTGTACCCGTTTCTGCACTTCTGCACCCGGATACGAAACATGTTCGCGCTTTCGACGCCATGAGTCATCATCATCATCAGCCTATTTTATGTCCACTGCAGGACGAAGGCCTCTCCCTGCGATCTCCAATTAGCCCTGTCTTGTGCAAACCGATACCAACAAGCGCACGCGAATTTCCTAATTGCATCGCTCCACCTAGTCTTCTGCAGTCCTCGACTGCGTTTCCCTTCTCTTGGTATCCATTCTGTAACCCTAATGGTCCAGCGGCTGTCTAACCTGCGCATTACATGACCTGCCCAGCTCCATTTTTTCTCTTAATGTCAATTAGAATATCGGACCCGTTTGCTCTCTGATCCAAACCACTCTCTTTCTGTCTCTTAACGTTATGCGTAGCATTGTTCGTTCCATTGCTCTTTGCGCGGTCCTTAACTTGTTCTCAAGCTTCTTTGTCAGTCTCCAAGTCTCTGCCCCATATGTTAGCACCGGTAAAATGCACTGATTGTACACCTTCCTTTTGAATGATAATGGCAAGCTTCCAGTCAGGAGCTGACGATGTCTGTCGCATGCGATCCAACCCATTTTTATTCTGTGAATTTATCCTTCTCATGGTCAGGGTTCCATATGATTAGTTGCCCTAGGTAAACGTACTCCTTCACAGACTCTAGAGGCTGACTGGCGATCCTGAATTCTTGTTCTCTTGCCCGGCTATTCATTATCTTTGTCTTGTGCATATTAATCTTCCAACCCCACTCTTACGCTCTCTCTGTTAAGGTCCTCTATCATTTGTTGCAACTCGTCTGCGTGTGTTGCTGAATAGAACAATGTCATCAGCAAATCGAAGGTTGCTGAGATATTCGCCGTCGATCGACGGCCATGAATACCCACCGCGTTATCTAATACATAACACAGGAACAGCACAATATCACGTGCCAGGCACCTCAGAATAATCGCAGTGGCACATGTGCAACATTTCCCAGCTTCCAAGTGATCACGATCGACGTACAAACAAGCGAGGTCTACACGCCTACACTTATTGCCCGGCAAACCTCGCTGACGCTGCAGTGGCAATGGCCGCGCCGCGGCTTGAACGTGCGCACCTTACGCACCAGCGCGCTTCAGCGCCTCTAGCGGCGCCGAGAATTTCATCGCTCATCGCGTCTCTCCTTCGCACTGCGTAGATTCGTCGCCGGTCACACTGCCCACTTCTCGCTACTGTATCACAGCCGACCGTAGATGGCCATAGCTGGCTCCCAGAGCGCCTACATGCTCCTAACTACTGCGCTTGTTTTCGTTTTGAATAGGTAGGGTAGTAGTGTATAAAACACGTCTGTGACGTGTCTCCGGCTTCCAAAATCCCTTCCGCTGCATTATAATAGCAAAAGCTTAGCCTTTAAATCAGCATGATAAATCTAGAGGACGCCATCCAATGGCGCGTGAATTTGTACACCACCACTTGGTTCGGTGGGTGTCGTGAGCTAAAGATCCACGCGTCACGAAGGGCGGAAACGTACGTGTATGGAGGAGTTTTATTGTGAGCCATGCGGGACACAAAACGAGTATATGCCAATTTAGTTGCTTGTGGCCTCCGAGATATACCCCAGCTTCGGAAGTCATAAATAAGTTGGTGAGTGCGGTGTCGGTTAGAGGCACAAGGGGGCACCCACATTGGTGCACTTGCTTGTTGTGATCACCGAAAACAGCGATCAGACAGTGTCATTACAGGGCCAGGAAATACCTCGCGTAAAATAATATAAATACGTCGTTATATGGATAAACGAAGGCAACAGGTATATGGAAATACAGAAAAAAAAAATCAATAACAGTAAAGGGGAAGAGAAATGCGGCCATAATGAAACACAGAGCGCCATGGGGATACAATAGGTACGAAGTGCTCCGGGATATGTGGAAAGGTGTAGTGGTTCCATAGCTTGCATCTGGAAGTGCGGTTGTTTGCTTGAAATCAGGGGTGCAATCAGGTCTCGCTGGTGACCAAAGGTCAGTTGGACGCCTCGCATTGGGCGCTCACGGGAATTCCACAAATGAAGCTGTGCAGGGTGATATGGGCTGGACAAGTTTTGAAGTGAGGGAAGCTCACAATAAAATTGAGTATGAAGAACGACTGAGGAATATGGAAGAAAGTAAATAGGCTGGGGGAGTATTCAGGTATTTGTACTGGAAAAACATAGATTCACAGTGGAGGAAAAGAACTGGGAAGCTTACCAGTATGTAAGCGACCTGTATTGTGAGTAACATGGCAACAAAGAACGCCAAGCGGAAAATCAGAGAGGCTGAGATAACCTCATGGGTGGCGCCAATGGAAAAGAAACCTGACATGAGTAATTAAGAGGAAAAAACGAAATCAGGAAAGAAACAATTTATGATAACTCAAAGAGAAGCTCATTACTTTTCGAAGCCAGATCAGGATGTCTTAGAACACGCACTTATAAAGCGACATACAACAAAGAAGGAGAAGGACGTGCTTGCTGCGGTAAAGTTAGGGAAACGACGGAGCATGTTTTATTGGAATGTGTAGATATCTGCCCAGCTGTCGATTTAAGCAACTCTGGCCTCCCTAAAGCCCTTGGGTTCAGCGGGAGCAGGGGAAAAGTAAACATGTCCGCAGTAGAGATTAGTAAGGGGCGATACGAAGATTGTTGCAAGTAGGCAAACGACAAACAGCGGAGATATAGAAAAACAAAGTTCCCAATAGGGGTTCAGAAAGTTTGGTACAAGAGTTTGGTGACGCAATCCATCGCCCCGTTCCAAAGGGGACGCTCATAGCATCCATCCATCCAGCGCGCTCCTCTGTACTTTCTCCGGCGCGCGATTCTCTTCTTTACCTCCAGGCACCTTCCTCCTCCGGCGCTCGCTTCCCTCTCGGCGACACACAGAATCTCGCCGATTTCAAAGACGGGGCATGTACGCTTGCACGTAAAAATACTGGACAGGTCTGCATATCACTGAGTTTAAAAGCCTAATTGAACAGGTTGTGTGGTTCTGATCATGTCATTGATTTACCTTTGTGGCCTTCCCAGCCTTCCGTAGCTGTCGTGGTACTTTATCTTGATAAACAAGCACAAGCTCCATCATTAAGATGGTTTGAAGCTTGAGCTTGAGCACTTGCATTGTGCCCAGAAGGGCGGCTCAGCAGATGCTCTTTCTTCCAGCTTTGAAAAAAATTGCTCAAGTAACTGTCTGCAATGACGCCATCTTCTCGTCGCTGCGGACTTTGGGACTGGAATGTCAATCTTTCCTTCGTGGTAAGAAACGGTTTGTGCTTTGTTTACCGGTAGAGAAATGGGCCGGCATACGTACTTCAATATTTTTCTGGTAACGAGGACAAAGTGAGAGGACTGGGGTTTGTTACTTCATCTACCTTACACAACACCGTCCTCAATTCGGGCGTCAGCAATTGCCTGCTTGACAATCTTTCGGAGGCTGGACTTGGCACTTCTTAGCGTACGTTATCGTTAGCGTACGTTAGGATGGTGGACAGATTGTTCTAGAGAAACTGGCCACCCTGTATACGCAATGCCTCATGACCTCGAGCGTACCAGAATCTTGGAAGAACGCTAACATAATCCTAATCCATAAGAAAGGGGACGCCAAAGACTTGAAAAATTATAGACCGATCAGCTTACTGTCCGTTGCCTACAAAGTATTTACTAAGGTAATTGCAAATAGAATCAGGAACACCTTAGACTTCTGTCAACCAAAGGACCAGGCAGGATTCCGTAAAGGCTACTCAACAATAGACCATATTCACACTATCAATCAAGTGATAGAGAAATGTGCAGAATATAACCAACCCTTATATATAGCTTTCATTGATTACGAGAAAGCGTTTGATTCAGTCGAAACCTCAGCAGTCATGGAGGCATTACGGAATCAGGGTGTAGATGAGCCATATATAAAAATACTGGAAAATATCTATAGCGGCTCCACAGCCACCGTAGTCCTCCATAAAGCAAGCAACAAAATCTCAATAAAGAAAGGCGTCAGGCAGGGAGATACGATATCTCCAATGCTATTCACAACGTGTTTACAGGAGGTATTCAGAGACCTGGATTGGGAAGAATTGGGGATAAAAGTTAATGGAGAATACCTTAGTAACTTGCGATTCGCTGATGATATTGCCTTGCTTAGTAACTCAGGGGACCAATTGCAATGCATGCTCACTGACCTGGAGAGGCAAAGCAGAAGAGTGGGTCTAAAAATTAATATGCAGAAAACTAAAGTAATGCTTAACAGTCTCGGGAGAGAACAGCAATTTACAATAGGCAGCGAGGCACTGGAAGTCGTAAGGGAATACATCTACTTAGGGCAAGTAGTGACGGCGGATCCGGATCATGAGACGGAAATAATCAGAAGAATAAGAATGGGCTGGAGTGCGTTTGGCAGGCATTCCCAAATCATGAACAGCAGGTTGCCGTTATCCCTCAAGAGAAAAGTATATAATAGCTGTGTCTTACCAGTACTCACCTACGGGGCAGAAACCTGGAGGCTTACGAAAAGGGTTCTACTCAAATTGAGGACGACACAACGAGCTATGGAAAGAAGAATGATAGGTGTAACGTTAAGGGATAAGAAAAGAGCAGATTGGGTGAGGGAACAAACGCGAGTTAATGACATCTTAGTTGAAATCAAGAAAAAGAAATGGGCATGGGCAGGACATGTAATGAGGAGGGAAGATAACCGATGGTCATTAAGGGTTACGGACTGGATCCCAAGGGAAGGGAAGCGTAGCAGGGGGCGGCAGAAAGTTAGGTGGGCGGATGAGATTAAGAAGTTTGCAGGGACGGCATGGCCACAATTAGTACATGACCGGGGTTGTTGGAGAAGTATGGGAGAGGCCTTTGCCCTGCAGTGGGCGTAACCAGGCTGATGATGATGATGATGATGATCTGCCAAAAGCCTCCTTATCGGCATTCTCTGCAGTAAACTTGCACTTGAACCTTCTTCGAGAGCAGTAGTCTTGAAATTTACTGCTGAAGAGTGCACTTGTTAAAGAAGCAATTTCATTTGGAGTGTTGAAGATTTTTTTCATTGTCTATGTATATAACTTCAGGCCAAATTGTTTTGATATGTAGAACTTGCAGGACGCTCAAAATTTTAATATCTGTTTCACGACACCTCGGATCGAGTACATTTGTCAGCCATGTTCTTTGACCTTTTCTCAGCTAGGATGGACCTTGCCACCATAGTTCATCTTCTCTGAGCAGCTGTAAGTTAATACCCCTTGATATGTAATCAGCGAAGTTATCAGTCCCAAGACTGTCGCCATTGAGTTTTGTCAAGAGGTGTGTTGAATTTCAGACACTGCTGCCCATGAACTGCTGCCATTGGATGGCAATCCTCTGATGCAACGCAGCTTGAATTTAGAATTGGTTCAGACAAAATCGCATCTATATTATGTGCAAACGCTTTGAGAGAGCTAACCATGAACTTCACCGACCTAACTCCGAACAATGTGCCATGAATGTTTCGGTCTCGGTAGCATGGTCTTTATAGGTGATACTCTTGATTTAGCCAATTGAAGCGCCGTGGACAGTGTCCGAAATACCTAAAAATTACGCAGGCTCCATGAGCTTCAAAAAATGCGAATTTGCACAGTTTTATTTTCTGGCTCAGCATTCACCCAACAAGGGATCGCCCGAGCAGGAACATGATGTAGCTCTGAGCACCAGTTTCCCCACTCTACAGTTCTCGTAGCTCGTCGTTTCAGTCAATCTTTCGTTGCCACAGCTCTCGAAAAAATAGCTTCGCTTGAATACTGAAAGGTGCAGTCATTCCAAGGGGGTCAAACATTCTTGACACAGTGTGCAGGAGAAACCTCTTACATTGTTTGCGTTCTGTCTGCAGAATCCCAATAGCAGATTTTGAGACAACCGTCAAAATGTGTCTCATGGGGTCCCATATGAGTCCGAGCCGGAATGGCGGAGGAGGAGGAGGAGGATGGAACTTTATTATTGCAGAAATCGTTGCGCGGTTTATTCCTGGGTGGTTCCCTCTGACAGGGCTCCACTGGCGATCGCGGCTCGCCGGGCCTTGTCGAACGTCGCCAGTTGGCTTCCCAGGTCCAGTTCGGAGAGTCTCGCCTCCAAAAGACCACGTAGTGAGTGTGTGTGCTGTGACTCGTGGCGAAATTGCGTCGCCCGGACGGTCAGTGCATTCGTGTGTTATGTGCGCGAGTGTCGCTGTGTGGTTGCTACACCAGGGACATGTCCGGGACGTATATCTGTCTGGGGAGACTGTGTGTAGACGAGACAAGTGTGGGTATGTGTTAGTTGGCAGGCGGCGCCAGTCCCTTGCCTGGAGTATATTGAGAGCTTTGTGTGGGGGAGCGTAATGTGTTCTTTCGAGACGTTGGTCCTGCAGTATTTGTCGACTTGTTCATAACTCGTGGGTCGCTCGTCGGTCTGTCGGGGGCTGAAGAACGGTGGGGTCTGCCGCTCGGCTAGTGAGACCTCGAGCTGCGCAGTCCGCCTCTTCGTTGCCCCGCAGGCCTTCGTGGGTCCATTCTAGTGAGCGGCCCAGGATTCGAATGGCTTGTGTAGGGAGTGTTCCATTGATGCATAAACGACACGCCGCTTGTGAGTCCGTAAGGACGCGGGCGGACCTTCGCTTGCTCTCGGCGTCGCGAAGTGCGAGAGCGATCGCTGTTTCCTCGGCTGCAGCAATGAGCTCATGCTAAGAATTCGGTGGCCGTTTTCTCAGCAGCATATCCGTCAACTCAACTGGGACGTTAGCCTCTCTGTGCAGTATTCGTGCTTCTTTCTCTGTTCCAGATCTCATAAGGGGGCGACGTATATAGAGAGATGCAGCTAAAGACTTGGCTATCGCTTGTGGGTGACATTGCAGAAACATCAGGTGTTGCCAAAGAGCGACGTTTAGCATGAATGGACTCGCTGCGGTCTCAAGGAGCACTCTGGTTATTCTCTACTCACTGGAAAGCATCTCTGTCTTCTTTCTTGATATGCATATGTAGAAAAGCGCTTAAAGGGATGCCTCTTTGCTTCCCCCCCCCCGCCCCCGCATTTTGTGGTTTGCCAGTTTCTGGATTTAAGGTCAACTTGGGAGGCAAAATGTCACTAGCTAAAAATAAATAAAATGCATAAAGATGTATTTAGGATGGATAGCTGGGCGTGTTGGTTGAGCATGATATCATGTGTAAGGTGCGAAGACGACGGCGGACAAAGCGAGACAGGAGAACGCCCCGTGTTGTGTGTGTTTCTCTCTTTGTACGTCGTCTCCTTCGCGCCTTTCACATAAAATAAAAATGTCCATTGGTTGGCTTTAAACCTTGGCCCCAGCACTAGAAGCTCGATGCTCTAAACATTAGACCATGGACGCACGCTTGAAAAAGGGGGACTAAGCTCGTGGAAGTTTCCGCTTGACGCATTGCATAGCAACAACTTAATTATACAGCGTAAGCGCATTTACCTTCTAGATGGCGATGAAGAAAGTTACAGGACACATTCATGCGTGAAACTAGGCTCTAATATGCTATGTATTATTTGGGGTACACTCCTAATATGAATACTAGTAAAACCGCCTGCTTCTTGGCCAATCTCTCTGAGCGGGTGGGTATGAGCCATTCTTTGACAACAAGAAATTCACTGCACGCCTCTCATTATGCTCTTGTGCTGTGGTTCGTTTCTGCGAGAATATGCACATTGTGTATTGTTATTGAAGAAGTGTTGATGCTGACTTAATGTATCACTTTCTCTGTATTATGGTGGTTTAGTGGCACGGTTCGCCACTGAAATCTGCAGCGCGTCTCTTGTAATGCACAAGCTATCACTTACGAAGACATCAACCTAAGGTTCGATCTGCTCGAATCTTTTTTTTTTTTAATATCGGCTGTGAATGGAGTTTGATTAATCCCAAAACGTATAAGATGAGTAACAAAGTCGGTCATAAGATTAGGACCTTTTTCTAAGCATTTCTTCAGTAACAGAGTCAGGTCTGTGTGCTGACTGATCGAGAACGATCCGTACCCTTGTAGTTACAGTGTCATGTGGAATCGTGATTTTTCCTGCAGTGCATCTGACGTTGCGAAAACATTTTCGCCCTTATATCTGAAAATGGAGATGACAGCAATGAGAGCGAAACTGCTGCTCGACAGCTAGATCTAATACACCGTCAGGCCATACGTATAAGTATGTTTATTGTGCTGTTTCTACAATGAGTTTATCCTCCGTTTTTACATGTGCTCTTTAGCGCATATGATAATGCAATATTATTTCCTGTTGTCTTGCCTTGCAGATGTAAGTGTTGAAAAGGCCTTCGTCGTGCACGTCAGGCAAACTACCGCAAAACAACAAAACAAACAAAGTTGTGAGTTGGCTTCCAACTCGGGTGCCAAGCGTAACAACCGGAGATCTTAACGCAACTCTAACAAAACGGCCGACTTGCGATAGCTCCTGTATTTGTAATATTAAGTACTGATTTTAAACTGTTCAGCTTTCTGCCGCCAGATTTTTGTTGACTGCACAGTTTCTATATACCAATTCTCGCGCGCTTCGGAGAACTTTTAATCTATAATGCATTGAACAAAAACAGGCACTGTATGTTTTGTTGGATAAGCGAGCCCTCAGCCGCGCTGGCACTGATTAGCATCGAAGTAAGCGTTGTACGTGCATTCTCGATCACGCTTGTGCAGAACCCGACCAATACAGCGATCACTACTTTAAAGAGTAACTCCGGCGATTTCGTTTACCATGTCAAGGTGATGGCATTTTTAGGTTCCCGAGACCCCATAATAGAATTGTTCGGCAAATTCGCAAATAGCCCTAAATAAAGAAAAAGGCCGACGATTACGCTTCCTGGTAATTCGATTTTTGAGTGCAACTGCTGCCTTATTTCAACAGCAGGCAACCGCATACAGAACACGCAGTGCCGAACAGAGGCTGCTCTGCGCTTCGGATTGGGCCGCACACACCGCAATCCGCCTCTATCGAGCCGGCACTCCGGCGACGCGCTGAGAGGGTGGGAGATTAACAATTATTATTTAATGTTTCTTCTAAGGTGGGATGAGTAAACGGGTGAAGAACAGGGGTATTGAGTAGAAGTCACGCACTCATTCACTCACGGACAGGCCTCAATGCGGCCGCACAAGGCTGGGGCGGAAAGTAGAAGTAAGGGGACGAAAGGCTATAACTGTATTTCGAGTCACTGCAACGGCACTACGCCAGGTAAGGGGAGGCATAGGGCAAGAGTGGAGGCGGGAGAAGGACAGCCAGGCGCAAGCACTGCCAAAGGCGACAAATGCCACTGAGGAACGTGCCCCGCAAATGGGAAAGCGAGAGACACGGCTCTGAGAGCTGTGCAGCCACGCGACGCGGAGACGGAGGAGCGCCCGCCGCCGGCACTGCGGCAGTGCCGCGACAGCGGGAGAAGGGACGGCGAGGGCGGAGTAGATGGTAGCGGCGAGAGTCACTGCTATGGCGTTGCGCGGAGGAACGGAGGAAGGGGGCGAGAGGATAGATGAGAGCACGTGATCCGGCTTTGGCGGAGGAGCGAAGAGAGCAAGGCTCGCGCCATGCGCGAGAGATTGCGACAGGAGCGCGCGCAGCTAGAGCAGCGCGCTGGCCCTGGCCACGGAGCTGGTTACGGCGAGGCCGACGCGAAACGTGGGAACGGGCATGAAAGAGCTGCGCTCTAAAAAAAAGAGACCACCCTTTCACTACTGTTAAGAGCGGTGCAAGCGTAGCTCGGGATGCGCGGCTCTTCGTTGTAACGCTTCGGCTTCGCGCTCCCTCACGACGAGGTCAGTACGTCGACGACGAGCCCTTCATTCGAGCGAGTTCCCGGCAGCGCTCATGAAACGCCGCCTGTTTTTTGGTCGAACGCATGACGCGTGGCCCGCTCCCGCTGCCGTTCCTTCAACGCAGCTTGCTATTCGGCAGAACGAACCAAGGGCGGCCTCCCCGCCTGAACTGGCGGGAAATGCGGGAGCGCGAGCCGAGCGACAAACAATCACGCCCTTTCCCTTCTCCAGAGGGAGGGGACGCCTGTGCTTGGCTCGCGCCTTGCACTGCGTCTACTTCTGCGTGCATATAAAGCCGCGCTTTAAAGGGCGCATATGATGAATCGGTTAGCGTGGTGGCCTCGCAACCCGGAGATCGGTGGTTCGAATCCACATCCCGACAAGCAATTTTTGTTTTCGCGCGACTTGAGTTTTTTCGTACAGCAACACCGCCGCCGACACGAGTGCGGCAATACAAGCTTCGCTTGAAAAGCACGAGAAAGAAACCGAAGCCTGACCGAGCAGGTGAGCGATCTTCGTGTGACGTCACGAGCGGTCCACCACCGTGGAAACAGCGAAAGGCACGCCGGTCCTCGTATTTCCAACTGCTTGTAGGTACAGCAGGGCGCGGCACTTGCGGCGACGACGGACGTTTGCGCGCATGCGCGAGTAAGAGCGGGTGCGAGAGAGGAAATGTGGGGAGTTAGTTATGCTCCTTGAAAATACGACTCTGCCTAGGTACTATGGAGGAGTTTCTTGGCGCGCGTTGTATGCGCTTGTCCCTAGGCATGTCGGCAGAAGTCGCGGGGCGCGGTAGTGCTGAACTTAGCATCGCAAGTTGGCGGCTCGACGCAATTATATTTATTCGATCATGTTTTTACTAATGAAAACAACGTGTCATTATTTCGCATTATTGGCGGCGCCTCCAGGACACCAAATCGGCAACGGGGACATCAAAGCTAGAAGCCGGACTGGTCCGTGGGTTGGGGCTCGCAGAGGCCTGCGCGTGCCAGGGGGTGTTCGCATAAAAAATTGGCTGTCCGCTCACGGACAGCCAATTTTTTATGCGAACACCCCCTGGCACGCGCAGGCCTCTGCGGCCCCAACCCACGGGCAGCCCTGCTTCCAGCTTTGATCCCCCCGCTACCGCTTGGGTGCCCGGAGATCCTGCGCCGCCTGCGTTAATATAACCTCAGGTGCTCTCCTGAGGCCTCCGCCTGCCAGTTACATGTGCCCTCCTGGAGCAGTGCTTGTAAAAAATCCGATCTATCGTCGCCACGAAAAAAGCGACCCGCGGCTTATACAACACCAGTCAGAACATTGTCCCTTCAGACACAGCGATCACCAAGCTGCGTCCGCGCCCACTGCCTCACCGCGCGGGCAGCCAGCGGAGGGGTATATCAACCAACTCGACCGCACTCCGCAATGCCGGCATGTCTAGGGGACAAACGAATACAACGCGCTCTAAAAGAAACCTCCTCCGTAGTGCCTAGGCTGAGTCATATATTCAAGGAGCAAAAGCCCCCAGATTTTCTCTCTCGCGCCCGCTCTTACTCGCGCCTGCGCAGAAACGTCGAGCTCCGTCAAAAGTGCCACGCCCCGCTGTACCTACTCGCAATTCTAAAAACGCTGCCGGGGGTCCCGCCAGTACGGAGAACGTTGGGCGCTTCCGAAAGCGCCCAGCACTGGCATGGTATGGTACGGTATTCCTTATGCGATGGCGCACACCATCCCTAGCACTCTTCGTCGTTTTCGGCAGTGGCTGGACAGTGGGGCTAGTTTCGGTATTGGCAATAAAGCGTCGCCATTTTACTGTTAGCCAAAGGAAAATCCAGTAACTTTTACATATGGGGCTTTATCTTTTCAACCTACATAATAAAAAAGTGATCCTGTTATGTGTAGAAATAGAATGTGTTCTCGGCTATTTTATTTTTTTTTTGCCCTCGTATATCTTAATGTAGAAGCTTCAATTGTTGCAGCACAGGGTGGCGCTTTCGCTCTTATCGCATTTCTCTATGCTTACCGCTTCGGTTGCCGTTTTGTTCGTCTGCTCCTGCCGCTTTCTATGCACGTGTACTTACGCTTTTTCGTATGCTCTGCAGTTAAACATTTCGCGTCTGTGCCCGCGAACGTATCGGCAATGTTGGAAAAACTGAGAAAAGGACGCAAGGCGTGCTGCGCGGCTGTGCGGTGTGGCAGCTCGGGGGGCAACGCAGGGACGCAATTTTTCCGCTTCCCCGTGGACGAGAGGTAAGCGCACTTTTTCTGCACTCGTTAAGAAGAAACAAGCGCTATCCTTATCGAAACAGCTTCAGGGCGAAACGAAAGTTCTTCCACGGTTGATCTTTAGCGAATATCTTTTTGGTGTGGCGCGCGGCGCGTTTTTCCGCGGTGTTGCTAGGAGCTAAAGCTGCTTGTTAACAGTTGCTCATGAGTCGATTGATGCTAGCTGATGCGCAGACAGAAATTTTGCTTCGGCTTATGTTAGCGGTTGCTCTTCATTTTTTTCCACGAATAGAAAACATGCAATTTATATATTCCTAACGTATTTGAACGGTTGCTGCACAAACTCGTTACTCTGGAGAGCATTCCGGCCTCTGCTCGGACTTCACGAAGAGGGACTATGCACCGACCCTGCGAAAACGAGACTTGTAGTCTGTTATGTCGACAGTTGGAGCGGTATAGAATAGTTCCTGACCGATGAAGGTAAAGCTATTAGTGCTTGCAAATATGTGCTTCTCTAGTTCATTATATTCGTACAGAAACCAAGGGCCAAGGCACCGCGCAAGTGCCGTGAGCACGGACAGCGCTGTCTTTTCCACGTCGTCCGATACGGCGCCGGATGTCATGTTACGTTACGCAGCGAAATTTGTTCCGCGCGCGCCTAGAAACCGCGTTCTTGTCCGTTTCTCTTTATCTCTTGCTCATCTGCGGTGCGCGATGTTCCAGTTATAGGCTAAACTAAAAATCCCAACAGTTTTCCCTGACAATGAGCGAATTCCCGTTCGTAAAAAGTCGCGCCGCGCTTGGCGCTATACAGCATAGGATACGGCGAAGCCAGTTGAAGCGGGCTGCCTGAAACAGAAAGTTGCAGTTTCACGCGAAAGGCGGAGCACCGATTGGGATAGCAAATTAGTGGACAGCTATAAGAAGGACGCTATAGGAAAATTGAGGACGACGCAACGAGCTATGGAAAGAAGAATGATGGGTGTAACGTCAAGGGATATGAAAAGAGCAGATTGGGTGAGGGAACAAACGCGAGTTAAATGACATCTTAGTTGAAATCAAGAAAAACAAATTGGGGGGGGGGGGTGCATGGGCAGGACATGTAATGAGGAGGGAAGCTAACCGATGGTCATTAAGGGTTACGGACTGGATTCCAAGGGAAGGGAAGCGTAGCAGGGCGCGGCAGGAAGTTAGGTGGGCGGATGGGATTAAAAAGTTTGCAGGGACAACATGGCCACAATTAGTACATGACCGGGGTAGTTGGAGATGTATGGGAGAGGCCTTTGCTCTGCAGTGGGCGTAACCAGTCTGATAATGATAAGATGTAAGGATTGTAGTTTTATCGGTCGTATAACCTTGTAAACGTAGGTACACCAACTATATGAACAAGCATGGTGTCACGCGCGCACAAGCAAACGTGAACACATCTGACTCGATGACCGCAGAAACTCGCTGTCAAACTTGATCTCAACAGCGCAAAGGATAAGGACGAGACGAGTGCACGTGCACAGCGCTGTGTATGTGCACTAGTCTCGTCCTTGTCCTTTGTGCTGTAGGAAAAAAGAATGTCACGCCAACTTGCCCAAGCTTCAACAGTGTCGCTGTCAAAACGCTGACGTGAGGAAACGTGGCAGCAGCAGCGAGCGAAGTGACATTCGTGCTGTCTGTCGCTTCAACGAAAAATGAGCGCAGATAACACACAGCACGCACAAAGCTACGAGCCGCCGACACACCTATACCCCGTTTCAGACATCGGTGCAACGCTGTGGAGCTAGAGACACTTTTTGCAGCGGCTGCGCCAGTACTTAGATATAGTTCGATGTTCTTGATAGCACTTGGGCGAAACTGTCCTTTATATAGGTTCAATGCTGAATGAAAAAATCATTAATGCTTACAAACAAACTGCGGTATACGGCTATCTATAGATAATGCATTCTTTTAGATTAATTTGTTTCTCTTTACGTTTCTTTTCCGCTTTCTTATTGACAGCCCGTGGCGGCAGCTTCACGTGCACGTTCGCGTGAGCAAACACCGTTGGCGTTCAGCGAAGCATGGATGGACAGCGCGGAGTGGTAGTACATCTTCATCACCGAACTACTTGCCTAGTTTCCACAGCGTTGCACCTGATGTCTGAAACAGAGTATAAGACTCTGCCCCCAACGCAGATCACTCGCAAGATATGGCCGGGAGACGCGCGCAGCAGCCACATGCGCAGTTGCAGCTGGAGTAGAACGCCGCCACCCCCTCTACCCTCCTGGTGCCTCAAAACGTTGGGGGCTTCGCGCATGGTGGGAGACAGCGTGATTCTGCGTGCTTTCGTCTCTTTCGCGCGGGCAAGATTGAGCCGAGGTCGGAACTCCTCGTGTCTGGTTCCGGACACACGAGGACGAGATCTCTAGCTGGGATGCTTTCAAGGAGAAGCTCACCGACCTCTTTGGTAATCCCGCCGGTCGGCAGCTGGCTGCTAGAAAAGAGCTTGCTACCCGAGTTCAGTCTTCTACTGAATCGTATGTCTCGTACATACAAGACGTGCTCGCTCTTTGCCGGAAGTCGACGAGAAAATGGCCGAGGTTGACAAAGTCGGCCACGTACTCAAAGGCATCGCGGACGATGCGTTCAACTTGTCGGTTTTCAACAAGAGAGAGAGAGAGAGAGAGTAAACGTTTATTTTAAAAGAGACTGTTTGGTTATAGTGGGTGGAGCCCCTCCTCCAGGGCCCCACTGGTTACAGCGGCTCGCCGGGCCTGGTCAAGGGTCGCCAGTTGGCTTCCCAATTCCACTTCCGCGAGTCGCGCCTCCCACGACCAGTTATGTGGAGTGTTGTCTAGCAGCGGCGAGGTGGCAGCCGCCGGACGTGACGCGCACTGGAATGTTATGTGTTCCAATGTCGGTGTTCCTTCGCACCACGGGCATGTGTTGCTGTATTTGTCTGGGTACATTTTGTGTAGCCTGTATAAATGTGGGAAAGTGTTTGTTTGCAGGCGGCGCCAGTCCCGTGCTTGCCTCCTGTCTAGGTCTGGGTGAGGAAGGGCTTTGGTTCGCCTACTGAGCCGTTGTAACTCGAGGATTTCTCTTGGCGCACCGGGTGTCGAGGTGTTCTCCCGGGCGGTGTGGCCCGCGGCTCGGCCTGTCATGCCTCGAGCCAAGCGGTCCGCCCGTTCGTTCCCCGCTATCCCTGTGTGCGCCGGGCACCAGGTCACGCAATGATCCATGGTGAGGTTCGTTCCTAGGATGCGGAAGACGCAGCCCGGTAAAGCCCCCCCAAGGAAGAGGCGGCAGGCGTCCTGCGAGTCTGTCAGCACGTAGGCCGATTGGCCCTTAGCTTCCGCGGCGCGTATAGCAAGGGCTATGGCCACAGCTTCGGCCGTTGCAACCGATTTCGTGTGTATAGATGCTGCTACGGTTGTTCGTCCTTGGCTAGTCACGACTGCTGCAAATGTATTGAGGGTGCCTGGATTCTTGTGATACGAACTCGCGTCTGTAAAGTAAGTATCCGGGTCGCTTCGCCGCCTTAGTAAGGTGGCTGCCCGCGCGCGTCTCCGTGCCGCATGATGGACTGGGTGCATGTGACGGGGGATCGGCGCCACGTGGATCCGCTCTCGGATTTCAGATGGCAGTAGGATTGTTTCATCGCCACAATATTGTGGTGTCAGTGGATAGTTAAGTCTTTGTAAAACCGAGCGCCCCTGAGGTGTCGTGTTTAGCCGTTCACGCTGCGCCATTAGAGTGGCCGCTGCATATTCCTCGAAAGTGTTCATCATTCCTAATTCGGTCAGTCGGATCGTGCTTGTGCTTTCAGGCAGGCCGAGTGCTGCTTTACAGGCAATTCTTATGAGCTTATCCGCATGTTCGATGTCGTGACGCCGCGTGGTTTGGAAAGGCAGGGCGTACGTTAGACGACTAATGACGAAGGCGTTTACTAGTTGCATGGTGTCTGCTTCGCTCATGCCTTCTCGGCTGCGTGCAACTCTGCTAATAAGCCCAGTTACGCTCCGAACAGAGCGTCTGAGATTGGAGAGCGCTATGCTAACGCTGCCCGTTTCTTGAATGCACATTCCCAGTACGCGCAGGTGGGATGCCCTCTTGATGGGCTCTCCCTCTAAGGTGAGCTGCAGATCCGGAGCCCTCGTCGCTTGGGTATGTCTAGGTCTAATATGAATATACTCCGATTTCGCTGGAGCGCACCTCATGCCTGCTCGCCTCATATAGTTTTCAATGGTGCTGATGGCCTGTTGAAGCGTGTCTTGTCGGTTTCCGTAGGACCCTTTGCAGGCCCAGAGTGTAATGTCGTCTGCATATATGGCGCAGCCAAGGTCCCGGTTCTTCTGTAAGTCCAGGGCCATTCTACGTAAGCCGACGTTAAAAAGAAGTGGTGACAATATGGATCCTTGAGGAGTGCCCTTATCTGGTAAGCGATACAGAACAGAACGTGCTGAACCTAGTCCTATTTTCGCGGAGCGGCTGCTCAGGAAGTCTTGAACGTAATGAAATACTCTTTCTCCACACCCGACATCTCGTAGTCCGTCTAGTATTGCAGTGTGTGAGATGTTATCAAATGCCTTATGGACGTCGAGTGCTAGCAGGATTCTGTCCATGCTGCCCGGAGGAGGATCGAGCACCTCATCTCTTAATAGAAGAAAGACGTCCTGTGCACAGATTCGCCTGCGGAAACCGAACATGGATTCAGGTAAGAGTGAGTTTCGTTCGATGTGGGCTTCGAGTCGGGTTAGAATTACTCGTTCAAAGAGCTTGCCCATGCAAGACGTGAGCGATATGGGCCTGAGATGGTTGAGCTCGCGCGGCTTGCCCGGTTTTGGTATAAGCACGATGTCTGCCTGCTTCCATTCTCGCGGTAGTCTTCCATCCGGTCGCCAGACCTGTTCATTGAAGAAGTCGACTAAGTGCTGTAGGGCTACGTCACTAAGGTTGCGCAGCATTGCGTTGGTGATTTGGTCGGGTCCAGGAGCCGTGTTCTTCTTGAAGGTTTGTGCTGCTGCGTACAGCTCCGAGAAGGTGATGGGGGCGTCCAAGCTCAAGTTATCCTGTCCTTTGTATTCTCTCATAACGCTTGAAGATGTCTGGGCAGCGCCGGTGTAGGTGCGTTTTAGGTGCTCGAGTAGTTCTTGTTCTGAGCCCTTGTATTCTCCTAGCAGCCGCCGCATGATGTTAGACGTCTCGGTGCGCGTGCTAGTTGGGTCTAACATGCACCGAAGAATGGCCCAGGTCTTCTTGGTGCTGAGGGTGCCTCTGAGAGAGTCGCAGAAGCTGCGCCAATTTTGATTATTCAGATCCTTCGCATAGGTGTTAGCTTCGTTTGCCAGCAGGGCTATTCGGCGCCGAAGTTTGCGATTACGCCGCTGCCGCTTCCAGCGTTTCGTGAGGCTTCTGTGGGCCTCCCAGAGGTGGGCGAGATGGCTGTCTACTGCCGGTGCTTCCGTTGTGGTCTTGATCTCTCTCGTGGTGGCAGCATGGGCCTCCTTGAGGAAAGCTGTCCAACCTGCGGCCGTGGCTGGAAATGAGGAAGCAGCCTGGTGTCGTTCTCTGTACCTTTTCCAATCAGTGAGCCTGGCCACCCCTAGGGGCTGTCGAACTTTAGCTGTGTTAACATTGACACACAATAGATAGTGATCACTACCTAGCGTTTCGTCCAGGTTACACCAGGTGACCCCCGTCTCGTTGTTGACAAACGTAAGGTCTGGCGTGGTGTCCCGGGCAACGCTGTTTCCTATCCTTGTAGGAGTGCCTGGCTGCGTAATCAGTACAAGTTCGTGGGACTGAGTTTCTCGGAGTAGATTGAAGCCCTTGGCGGTGTCACGTTGATAACCCCATGCGGAGTGCCAAGCGTTAAAGTCTCCGAGAAAGATTAGTCGGTCTTTCGTTGAGAGCAAGGTAGATACGTGACTTAAAATTAATGAAAAATCGGCCTTCTTATCCCTAGGTGGGCTATATACGTTGGTTATCAGGCACTTTGGACGACCCTTCTTAACTGGCCAAATGGTGAGTATTTGGTGGTGGATTTCTACGCCAGGTGCTATGGCGACAGTGATTGTGAGGTCCTTGCGGGCCAATGCTGCCACTTCAGGGTAGTTCGAATCGCTGTAAAAACGGTAGCCCCCAATAGGTATCCGCATTTTCCCCACTTCCTGAAGACAAATAATGTCAGGTGGGACGAGCGCCACCTTGATATATTGTGTAAGTGCAGCATGTTTGTTATGTAGTGATCGGCAGTTCCACTGCCAAATTACGAGATTCTCTTGGCGTGTAGGTGTGGAGTTAGCCAGAGTATGGGCTCTCGAAATGTTCTGTGTCTGTGGTTACGGTGACCTTTGGATCTCGGTTCTCCGGGCTAAGGCTGCTACGACGTTTTCGCGTTTTTTTGGCTCCTTTGAGCGAGTCGTCGACATACCGCTTAAGATTGTGAAGCTCTGCAAAAAATAATTGCATTTGTGCGCACATATTATCTAGTTTCCCTTCCAGATGAGTGATGGGTGTAGGCATCTGTGCTATAGGCTGCGTTTGTGATCGTGGTTTGGTCTGTGTTGGATTCGTCTGTGTGTTGGACAGTTGTGCGGGTGCGTTTGTCTTATGGGTTCCTCCGTGCGTCATCATGCTTGCCATTTGTCGTTTAAGTGTTTCAAGTTGATTTTTCATGCTATCCAAGCTTGCCTTAAGTTGCCTGTTTTCGGCAACTATTTTCTTGTATTCTTCGTTTTGTGTGATAGGTTTGGTTGTGGAGGACGCGACCGCTGCCCAGCTTACCTGTGGATTTGTCAGAACGCAGGCCGCCTTCGGTGCTTCTCTGGATGATCGTTGCGTCTGTCTTGCTTCTCCTCCCTGGACGCGCTCTCGTGCTCGAGAGCGGGATCTGCTCCGGTGAGGTGACGCTGATCTGGACCGAGCGTCCAGTCGGTGTGGAGATGGCGATCTCGTCCTTCCCTGTCGGTCGCGTTGGTCGCTCCTATGGCCGTTTGTGTAGTCCGATTCCTCATCCTCTGAGACGAACCAGCGAGGTTTTTTCTACCCTTCATTGCACTTGTCAGTGCTCTTTCTGACTTGAGGTTTTTTCGGTTGCTTGAGGCGTCGTCAAGGAATGCCGCCGCTTTGAGCTCGCCAAAAGCCCCCGCGTCATTCCACAGTTCTTCCGGCTCCCTAACACGGCTGCGGCGTCGTCTTGCATCGACCTTACCGCTTCACCACCCTCAAATGAGCGCGTCACCCGTATTGTTTGCCGCGAGCTCGAGGCTACAAGTCCTGCGCCATTCCATCCTCGCCCGCTTGACCCCACCACTGACCAACCAGCCCCAGCGATCTCTCTCATTCAGGCAGTTGTGCAGAAAGAATTTGCCAACTTCGGTTTTCCTGTTGCATGCTCCGTCTCCCGACCTGACGCCCGACCGATGCCGACACCTACGCCTCACAGCGATCGGTATTCCCCTCCCAGATAGCGCAACCCTGCCGAGTGGAGAACTGCGGACGACAAGCCCATTTGCTTCCGTTGCCTCCGCATTGACCACGTCGCTCGCCACTGCCGCACCTCCTGGACGTCGCCGTATTCGAGCTTTTTTTCCCTGTCTCCTCGCCCATATGCCAACCCGTGCCGTTACTCGCCTCGCCGTATGCCTCATACCTCAGGCGTATCCGTTGATCATAGTCGTCGTGCTCGCTCGCCGTCACCTCAGCCCCGTCGGTCCCCGTCGCCCCAGCCACGCCGCTATTCGTCGCCGACCAATTATGAACCCTCCCGGACGGAAAACTGGACCATGCAGCTCCTGGGGGTAGTGCTGCATTATGTTCATCTTGTTGAAATCCTCCATTGGCGCTCCCAACGAACCAGAGCTTACTTGATGTTCATGTCGACGGTGTCCGTTTGACGGCGTTAATAGATACCGGAGCCCATGTGTCCATAATCAGTTGTGACTTCCGTCGTCGACTGCGGAAGGTTTTCACGCTTCCTACAACTCGAGCCGTACGTGTGGCCGATGGTAGCACTGTTGACGTCACTGGAATGTGTACTTCCCATATCAGTAACGCCGACCGCCACGTTCCTGTTCTTTTTACAGTGCTGACCAATTGTCCCCATGGCCTCATCCTCGGACTCGACTTTCTTACGGCGCATTCAGCTTTGATCGACTGTTCTGCCGGCACCTTTGCCTCGAACTTCCTCTACTCGCGCATATTTATGCCGAACTGCCAAACAACTTTATTACGACCGCCTTTGTTCGCCTGCTGCCTAAAGTCTTGAATTTAGTCGATTTACTATCATCTTTTCCTGTGGCCGATGGTGATTACGCCGTCACACCTGTTCCTGATGTTCTTTGAATGCGCAATATCACTGTGCCCCACTCCGTCGTCACCGTCGCCGATAACTGGGCATGCCTCCCCGTTGTCCATTTTGGTCTGACAAGGGAAGTTATTCACCAAGGCATATCGGTTGCAACGCTGCATGCTGTAGGAGATGACCACGTCACGACATTTTCAGTTGACGTCTGCTCAGGTGCTTCACCATGTCCACAGGATGCTATTTGCCCTGACCCAACATATCGGCCCATGATTGCTTCGGACCTATTGCCTGAACAAGCAGCAGCTCTGTGCCGCCTTTTGGGTTCCTACTGTAATATTTGGGGTCGAGCATGAAATAGGTGGTAGCTGGCCCGTGTCGTCGTCCAACTTATCCACGCTGAGGATGTTGTTCAAGGGAGAGACTTGTTCTCATCGAGAACGAGGAATATGGGATTTATTTACAGTATTTACACAAGAACGTTACAGTTCATCAGTCTAACATGATTGAAAGAGGAATGCACACTGAAGAGCCGACAACGGCTGCTTATAAACACTCTGTCCTCCCTAGATCCCTAGGTGAGGGTAAACGGCCGTTCGACCAAACGGAGCGTCCAAAGTCATCGTAGCCGACCCGCCTTCGAGGGGAAGGGTTTACGCACTCACTTTCGCACAGGTTGCACTGACCACACCAAGGTGAGAGGGTTCTCGCAAACACGGTGCTTGACCCGAGCAGGCGCCTGTTTATTCCAGAGTTGACCCTGGAGTCAGTGGCCGCCGCGTCTGTCCATTGACCGACGACTTCTAAGCTGCGTGAGACGGCACCGCAAAGCATCTCCTTCCAGGAATACCCCCGCTCCAATCAAACCGTGAAGGCGGCGGCGACTCCACTAACAATATTTGGTCCGCCGACTGCGTGTATACATCCCGGCGTCGTTCGGGTGGGGTGGCGCATTGTGGTCCTTACAAAGCGAGTCACCGCAGTAGACATGGTGGTGCCGTTCTGTTGGGGACTGTCGCTTCCCCGAAGATCGCCAGCCTCCGCAGGTCGAACGTAACAGCAGCTCGCTCAATCTGTCGAGATATTCCCCTAACATCCCTTTTAGCTCACCTAGCTGTTCGGGTCTGAGAGCGCGCGAGCTTACCGAAAGTTCTTCTTCCAGGCTGATTTCAGAGTTGGAGGTCGCCTTATACTCATTAAACTCGGTACTAGTGTCATCCTGCTCATTGATGGTACAGTTAACGACTCCACTCCACTCTACGTACTGCTTCGTCAAATTGCAGTGGTATATCCTCACCTCCTTCCTGCGACCGGCTATTTTCAGAGCATAGTTAGTGTCTGGAAGTTTGTGCAACACTTTAACGGGTCCGTCCCAGTGAACTTCAAGCTTGTTCTTTTTTGAAGGTTTAAGGATCATTACCTGGTCACCGGCGTTAAACGTACGAAGCCTCGCATTCTTGTCGTAATAGAATTTCGCGTTCTTTGGAGCTACTCCCACGTTCTTTTCGGCTAGTCCTTGGATTGCATTTAGCCATTCCAGCAGATTTAGCACGTATTCTACCACTGTTGGACTCTCTCCTCTTTTCTCCCATATTTCTCTTAACATTCTCAGTGGAGAACGGAGTGTCCTCCCATACACTAGTTCTGCTGGCGAGAACCCTGCAACCTCATGAGGAACCGTTCGCAAAGCAAACAAAATGGCCGGAAGGCAATTCTCCCAGTCCTCCTTGTGCTCGTAACAGAGCGCCTGCAAAACTCGCTTAAGCACTGAATGCCACCTCTCTACACTATTTGATTGAGGGTGATAGACGGAACTGTGTATCAACTTTACCCCGTACTTTTGTAAGAATGTCAGTGCGCTGGTGAATACTGACCCTTGATCCGCCTGCATTTCGGCTGGAAACCCAAATCGTGCGAATACTGTCAAAAGCGCGTCTACTACTTCGGTGGAGCTGAGCTCTTTCAGAGGGATTGCTTCTGGAAACTTTGTAGCCGGACAGAGCATGGTAAACAAGTACCTGGAGCTTTCCATGTTTCTCCTGGATTACCCGAGCGCTGGCAGGCGTCGCATGATCCTACAAAGTTTTCTACGTCTTTGAAACAGCCAGGCCAATTGTATTCCATAAGCAATCTTTCCTTTCATTTGTTTATGCCTAGGTGGCCAGACCACCCATTTCCATGACAGAGACTCAAAAGGTCCTCCCTGTACTTAGTAGGTACGACTAACTGATCTACGATCCTGCCCTTTCGGTCTCTGTAGTGCTGATACAACAATCCTCCTCTCACTTGAATCCCAACGTTTCGCCTAGCAATGCCTTCTTTAGCTGTGTGATGCAATTTAGCTTAGCTGTCATCCTTCTTTTGCTGGGCTGCCAGTGACTCTCTGTCCACACGTAAGAGCTGATCAAAGTTCTTTGAGCCCGGTGATAGTAACGACCCTGTTTTGCTTGCGAGTGCGTCAGCTGGCTCTACCTGCCGGCGTCAACTTTGACACTCTAGTGATCCGCTCTCATTGAGCTGGTCAGCTGGCAGGCTTTCCTCAACCGTTTCTTCGGCCAACGAGCCTAGCTCGGATTCGGTTACTGAAGGTACCTCTTTTGCTATTTCCGCTGGAGCAGCTTTTGCATTTTCAGCCGAAAGCGACGCGATTTTACGAGCGTGGCCTCGCGTCAACGCTTGTACTACGCCCTCTGCCAGTTTAAGCCCTTTGTCACACGGTAACTGATCCGACCGATTCGAATAAATGTAAGGGTACTGCAGCGAAAAAAATTTGGAAACTGCAGCCTCGGTCACGTGCTCCCCGAACGGTCCACTGATTTTGACTTTGGCCATGGGCAGACACGCGCTGTGTTCTTCTACAACCTGTTGGATCTATGCTACTTCTCCAATGAAGTAATCTACCGTCACGTAAGACGGATGAACGATGTCCGTAGTGGAGGCACTGTCTCGCAGCACCCTGCATGGTTTGCCATTAACTTGCAGGTCATGAAGATATGGGCTTAAAAGTTCAATATTCTCGTCTTTTTCATCCACGTAGGAGAAAACTGCGCTAGACTTCCTGCAGTTTACAGCGATATGTCCTAGCTTGTGGCACTTATAGCAGCGGATCGGTCTAAAAGATTCGAACTTTCTTTTCTGCTCTTTTGGTCCGGTTTCCCCGTTTGCTTTCTCCTCGCTCTTTTCTGAGGGTTTTTCTTCCACGTCTACAGGCTCCGGTCGTCTGGTCTGCGAACCCTTTTTGAACGGAAATGATTTCCGCGGTCCATTTCGACCGTCCCAATTTCCGCCCTCGGCGTTCAGCTTTCTACGCGCCTCGTACTCTTTGGCTAATTCAGCTGCCCTTTCTACAGTGTTTACATTTCCTCTACCTTGCACACACAGCTTTACAGATAGTGGGATGCTTTTGTAAAACTGCTCTAGACACATGCATTCAACAATCATGTCTCTGCTCTCGTACGCTTTCGCGCTTTTCAACCACTCGACTAGGTTAGCCTTTAAGCTATATCCTTCTTGTTAAAGGTCAGCCTTTAACCCTCGCTATCCTTCTTGCCTGTGCTTCTAAACCTTTGCCGAAAAGCTTCGGCTGAAAGGCGGTATTTCTTCAGAAGACTAGCCTTAACTTTCGCATAATCATAGGCATCCTGCGCACTGAGTCTGGCTATTACTTCCGCAGCCTCACATGGCAACATAGACAGCAACCACTGTGGCCATGTACTAAGACCGAAGCTTATCCTCCCGCAAGTCCTTTCAAAATTTCCAAGGAACAAGCCTATGTCGTTCCCGAACTCAAATAGCTTTAACAGCCTGTCCATGCGGTAGGATTCTGCCTCACTTGATCGTCCCAGAGCCTCTTCGCTTCCTTGAGACAACTCCAAACGTTTGCTTTCAAGTTCAAGTTGCATTTTAACGCGATAGCGTTAAGAGGAAGCTTTAGCTCGAGTGCTCCTATCTAAATACATGTAAAAGGAGAATTCGTTTTTCTCGGCAACCACTGCACCAAATTTGACGAAATTTGTTCCATTTAAAAGAAAAACTTAAAATCTAGCGACTGTTGGTTTCGGATTTTTTATTTAGGTCGTGAATTTTTTATTAAAAATTGGTAAAAATCGTAAATTTTCAAAAAATGAAACTATCAAGTTTACAACTCTGTAACTCAACCACTAAAAATGATAATACAATTCTGTGAATTGCATCTAATAGTACATCTAAAGCGGACGAAATTGATATGTTACACATGAATATAAAAAGATTTAATCATAGGGAAATACAACTTTTGCAAAACCGTTGTAACCAACGTAACAAATTCACGTAAGATGTAAAATGACATATTGAATTTGTCCGCTTTGAATGGTCTAATGGATGCCGTTTACAGAACCGCGATATCAGTTCTTGATGCAGAACTATGAATTTGTAAACTTCGTGCTTCTATTTTTTTCAAACGGTCAAATATTTGAAAATCGTTTTAGGAAAATTCAAGCACTAAATCGAAATTCCGCTTCCAACAGTCACTATAATTTAACTTTCTCTTTCAAATGCAACAAATTTCATCAAAATCGGTCAAGGGGTTATCTCATAAAAACGTTTTTGCGTTTTACATGTATTTGAATAGGCCGCGTCGGAGTTGGGCCCGAGCTAAAGCTTCCTCTTAAGGAGTTCGTGTCGCAGAAAATCAGGTGTCGGCGGCGTTGGCCATGAGCGAAAAATCCCGGAAGGCAATTCATAACTAAAAACAACTTGCAAGATGGGGTGGGTGGGAATCGAACCAGGGTCTCCGGAGTGTGAGACGGAGACGCTACCCCTCAGCCATGAGTTTTTTTTTTCTTTATTACATGGAAAAGAAAACTGAAGGTGTATTACAAAGTGGACACGACTACACACTTAAAACTCAGGCAAACACACACATGCATCCAACAAGAGCATCCAGTCTGGCGGAGGTTCCTGCGCAGCGTAGACACTTCTTACATAAGCAGCACTTTCGCGAAAGAAGGACTTTGTAGATCGCGGCCTTTCGACATGGCTGTCACACAGTCTACTTCTCCATAGGCTATGTAAACCAACTACTATGAACATGTCATAGGGAGGACCACCCGTAACCTTAAACGGTAGAAACCTAATTGTATATGGGGTCATGTCAATGTCCTTTTTGAGCGTCCGTTGGAGAATGTCCCAAAAGAATACAGCGTCCCTACAGTCTATGAAGCAGTGATCTATGGTTTCGGCACGTGGACAGAGCCGACAGTTTGTTGACCACGGCACAAAGCAACCCCTCGAATTCAACCAAGTTTTAACAGGGAGTGTTTCCGAATGTAATTTAAAGAAAAATGTTTTTACTCCAGGAGGTACACACATTTTTCGGACGCGCTTAAGTACATCCTGATAAGGTCGGTTTAAATAAGGTGCACGATACAAAGGATCTGGGAAAATAGAGTCCACCAGTGCCGCAGAAATTGCTTTTCGACTCGCAGTGAACACGTACTCCAGGCTGAGTCTAACTTTCAAGAAAAGAAATGTGTCAACAACCTCCTTAAGAAAGCCCCAAGGGGCCTGTGGGACATCTTTGGCATTTGATGACACTACTATATTAGGAATATAATGAACTAAACGGAGTTGCAACATTTCACGCAAAAATGGATGGTCATTGTCTCGAAAGAAAAACAGGCGTGAAACAATTTGCCTGATGAAGAGGTGGACTAATCCTAGACCACCACGTTCAAGAGGGAGGAACAGATTGTCGCGCCGCATCGATTCACAACTGGAACTCCAAATAAATGTTGCAAATACGCGATGCAGTGCCTGAAGGCGAAGGCGTGAGCAGTGCAGTACTTGCAGCACATACATAAGACGGGAAGCTAAGAAAACGTTACACACTTCAGCACGAGAGAACATTGACAAATTCCGCCCTCGCCATGAATTCACTTTACGTTGAATTTCGCCAACTTCTCCCGACCAATGAGCGTTGCTATTTCTATACTGTGAGAGAGGCACACCTAAATAACGCAGATCTTCTTTCCATTGAATGCCTGCGTAATGTGATGGCATTGTGGCCCATAATCCAAACCAAAAACCTGAACTTTTTTCAAAGTTAACGCTTGCACCAGAAGCCGCACAATATTCTTCTGTAATTGCAAGAGCAGTCATCACACTCTCTTTATCTGTACAAAAAAAGGCCACATCGTCTGCATACGCAAGAACCCGAACCTCATTAGTGAGTAATTTAAACCCTTGGAAATTTTGTTCTTTAACAATGCTCATACAAAGTGGTTCTAAATACAAGCAGAACAGGAGCGGTGACAAAGGGCATCCTTGTCGTACTGATGATGCAAGCCTAATCGAATCGGAGAGAGAGCCATTCACTATCAGCCTCGTTGAACCATTAGCATAACATATCCTGACGCCTCTAAGGAGCAGGGACCCGATATTTATATGCTCTAGTACAGTAAACAGGAATGAGTGATTTACCCTGTCGAACGCCTTAGCCAGATCTAGCTGTACCATTGCCACATATCCAAACCCCTCAGCTACACACTCTAGCACCGATCTCGCAACATGAATGTTCGTCTGAATGGACCGGCCTCTGATGCCACATGTTTGATGATCACCGACCACAGATCTTATTACAACTTGCAAACGGTTAGCTAATACCTTAGCAAAAATTTTATAATCAACATTGCATAAGGAGATAGGCCGATATCCGTCAACTTTTTGCAATTTAGTCTCATCATCGCTTTTGGCTATAAGGACGGTGTGTCCTTCGTACATTGTGGTGGTTAGGTAACCTACTTCCAAGGCCTCACGGTACACCTGAAGTAATAATGGTGATAAGAGGGAACGAAAACACTGATAAAATTCGGCAGTAAGGCCATCGGGGCCGGGCGTCTTGCCCTTCGCTAACGAATCGATGCATGAAGTTACCTCATTGATATCAATGTTTTCATTTGTGTAATTGTAATCATCCTGATTTAACTGGGGCTGCAACGATACAATTTTTTTGGCAGCATCTGTATCCAATGGCTTGTGGTCTCGAAATAGTTTTTGATAATGCTCGAAAAACACTTTAGTTATTAGAGTAGGGTCATTAACAATGATTCCACCATACTCTATATGTAGGATTTGTTTAGACAGCGCGTGTCGGCGTTCATCACCAAGGGCCCTACTGCAAGGCTGTTCTTCCAGGAAACGCTGCTCTCGCGCACGCACTAGTGCACCTCTGTATTTTTCTGCGTTCAAAGTTTGTAACTGTGCCTTGACCTTATGAATATCATCAATATATTGACCCGGATGTAGGCATTCAAGCTCATGCAATTCACTCAGAAGTTTATACAATGTTTTGTAATTATTCTTTTTTTCAAAGGCCATTATTGATGATTCGATGGTTCAAAACGGGAAAAAGTGCCTCAAGTGAATGCGGTGTTGCCTTAGAAACGTGCCGTAGAAAGTTATACTGTGGTGTATATGGGTAATTATGAGCATATAAATTACACAAGTCGCAGTTAAACGAGTAGCGAAGTACGTTTCCGCTGCATTTCTTCTGTGCTTGGTGCCACGCACAGCCACCTTGCGGCAAACACAGAAGACCCCCTCCTTGCAATGTACGGCGCTGCCCCGACAGGTGGCGCGCTACTCGCCCGCTTCTCCCCTTCGTCTCGTTTCAGTGCATTGGGGCCGTGCGGGGACCGGCGCGAGGGTGCCCCAAAGTTGTGCTGTGGACTTAGAAGTGTTGTATATGAAAACTATGTCTGTGTATATGAAAACTATCGCTTCACCCTCTACATGTCCGCTCCACTTTGCCACATTTGTGGAGCACAGGGCACCCTACACCATACTGTATGGAGCCGTACGGATCCACCCCTCAGCACAGCCAATCCATACTACACACCCAAGCTTTGGCCTAAGTTTATAGACAGCTGCACCCTCGCAAGCCAGCACCAGCTGGTAGCGAGGGCCGTCGACGCGGCGAAAGTCTATTGTTTCCTGGAAAGCGGAGGCCACCCCGGAAATAAAGCCTGCAGAATCTCTGAATACCGATGTTCATTCTCTCCCTCTCTAGGCTAATACCGCCTAAAGCAATAAACTATATAGCATGAGAAACTATAATACCAATCAGCTTTGTGTCATTTGTATATACAATGATCACATTTTCCTAGTTTCTATTTGCTTTTTCGCTTTCCTCCTGCTAGGGCTTCTGTGTCCCCGATCTCCTTCCTTATGCAGAGTAGCATATACTCGTGCTTACAGACCCTTTTCACGACGATATGCCATGGGCACTGCCAATTTGATCACGAGGTGACGTGTCCATTGCTCGCTTCAGCTGCCTCCGTTGCCTCTGTGTTTACAATCGATGTACATGACGATGGTGCGGCTCTGCAAACATTTCACTTAAAATCGTAGAGGATGACTAGATTGACGACACTCGAATATTTGGCCACTGCTTTAGATGGCATGTAAGCACTTCCGGAGTTCATTGCGCTTTCCCCAAACGGCGCGAGCAGTGTATACGGTACTTGTACTTTAAGCGGGGCTTGAAATGTGTTCCAGACTATCCGAATTTCCGCTTATGAACTGAATCTGCATCAGCGCACTTAACTCTTCGTTCTTTAGTTAGCAAATACTTTTAAACAGCGGTTTGTCACGTTTCTGGCTCAGTAAATTCCCTATGCAGTCACAATCTGTTTAGTATTTGCCTTATCGCTCTTGGGTGGGATCAGTTGCAATAGATTTGATCTTGCCGCGCACAAGGCTTGTAACGTAGACGTTCTGTACTTTGTAATAGCTTGTAGAAAATACGCAACATTCGTACTCACTCGCTTACTGTGTGGACAGTTACGAAACGTTCAGCTTCGAACATGAGTGAGCTGTCGGTGTAGTTGCAGTCACCCACGCTTCGGCGCATTGATTCAAGTATGCGCCCGTTCCCTTATTCTTGACACGTTAGCGATAGAGTGAGCTAAGTTCGCGTGCGAGTTGGGGTCGACGTATCTAAATAACGTGCGAGAAACTTACTATATGGCAAGAAACGGCGCTACTGCCCTTTTCCCTGTGTAATGAGCGGTACTCACTCTTGCAGATGTTCCAGGATAGGAATCCTTTCCTTGGAGGTTAGCGATACAACCCTGGCTGATGAATGATCTTTTTATTCCTCGAGGGAAGTCGTAAACCGTGAAGAGCCGGCAGCAGAGGCAGTCCTTATTTAGCACGGGTCCGTGAAAGTGGATACGCAGATTCATTCTATTCCTTATAGGCAAGTCAATATTTGCAGCCAACTACTACTGCGCATGTCTGCACTCCACCGCTCCACATTTTGCAACATGAATGGAGCACAGCGCGTGAGCGAAAAGTCAGTTGCATTTCCGGGCAGCTGATCTCAGAGAAGCAGGGATGAAGAGGCAATGGTTTCCTCTTCGTGCGCTTTCGCTGAGGGAACGTGCGGCGCGTAAATTTGTTTTATCTAGGGAACTTAGCAGCGCGCCGTCGAAACCGCCATCTCGCTTCTCCAGATCAAAGTGCTTTGCTGAAAGAATCGGTATGCCGGCAAAATTCTCTATTTCTGTAGAGTTCTCTATCGTCGCCGCGCCCCGTATGCTGTATCTGCGAGTGAAACCTGCCAGGATCCCCCGACGATTGCGGCTCAATCTCGCGCACGCAAGGGAGGAAAGCGGGGAGGAAGCGCTCCGTCTTCCTTCGCGCGCGAGGCACCGGGGGAGACGGGGGGGGGGGGAGGGATTCTACTCTGGCAGCTGCTGCGCACGGCACGGCCGCGTATGAAAGCGATCGAAGATGTGGACGAGGAGAAGGCAAAATCTAAGGAGGGGCCCTGACGTCTCTCTCTGTGAAGCTAAGGGACGCCGGAAGTCGGCGTTACTCCGCCCATCGTGTAGGGCCCGATTCTCCAATCGTGTTCACATTTCTCGCCTTCGGCGCGCAACCAGAGGAGCAACCACGCCGGGCTCTGCGTAAGTTTGCGCGGTTGCAAACCGCACAAATAATAAATAAATAGGTTTTTAACGAAGCCCACGGGCTGGAGCCGAACCACCATTTCAAAGATACGTTTGTCGGCGCAGCACCTTTAATTTCTTCGGACGCATAAATTCGCAAACGCTTCTTTCTACTAAATTGTGTACGTCGAGACGTTACAGGATGACCTGAGCATGTTACTCCAGTAACAACAGTTCGAAGCGAAGAAAACTCCTCCGCTTCTTATTAGATGAGCACACTTTTATCGCGGTATAGTCTTGGCATCCTGAAGTTGGTGACGATCACTTGCTGACATCGGAGGAGCTGCTCCTAGATCCTCGACGGGACCTAGCGCGCTGGCCGCTATTCAGGCCGGCGATCAGATTCTGTGCCACGATCTGTTCCCGCCTTATCCGCTGCTGCACTGACTGAGGCACGTCCGGTATGAGAGCAGCCACGAGACCCGTTATGAAAAAGACCACGTGCTGCGAATGCGCAAAAAATAAGGAAAAAAAAACGTTGCGAGGGTCAAATGACGACAGCTTCTATTTATTTTAGGTGCTGGGATTTGAACGAAATGTATATCCCACGCTGACGTGGGCCCTACGGTCACGTGCACCTAACGGAACGGTAACGAGTCGCGTAGTTTCTCAGGAAATTAATTTTAAATATCAGTGCGCGCACTCGGGATGCCTGACCACAAGTGGGTCATACCTATGAAATTTTGAAATTGGTCCTTCGTGAATCGGTTGGACTTCGCCGCAATGCACTAGTTTACTTAATGGAGGGCAGAATTTTAAATATATATATTCGATAAGATGCTCCGATACTTAGTACTTAGATACTTAGAGATACTTAGTGTTCCCTGTCGAATAAGTTGCGTGAGTATGATATCAGAAGACAGTGCCCTCGCGACGTTGCTAAGGAAAACTTGTGGAAACGCGGCAGGCGTTCTGAAATATAATTTTTGAGAATGCCGCCCGTTTAGTTACGCTCGTGTATCGCGGTGAAGTTCAACAAATTGTGTAAGACGCAATGTCCGATATTCCTGGACATGGATCGTTGTGACCTATCCAGTTAGACGCATTAAACAGCAGAGTCGTTGGTGACACCTTGTGACGCTGCAACAAACCATAATGCTAAAATATTCTTGAGCTACAAGAATAAGGGGAAACGACCTATGAATTCGATATTTCATTAGTTAGGGCCACATGGAACCAACAGACAATAAAATCCAGAAAAGCGCGTATATATGACCTGTTCTTTTAAATAGAAGGTATAAAGCAATATTATTTGAAAGAATGTACAAATATTTTGCTAGAAAAATGAGAAATCCAGATAAATTCTTTGCGAAATTTACTTTCCGCACTTTTGTGGCTGCAGATAAATACACTAAGCAGTCGGTGATCACTGCAACACAAGTTCCGCGTGCTTTCTTAAAATCTAGCGTCGCAAGACGTCGCCGGCAGAGCAAGCTCGTCCGGTTCATTTCTTGCGGTAACCCAGCAGGTATGCGGTAGCACGCCTCCACTGAGCTGTGCTGTGCTGAACCTAGAGCACTATGCGGCCCAACTTTCGTTGTGGCCCGGCCTGCCGTTTGAAGCCCAGACCCGGCCCGGGCTCACAACCTGTATGAACGGGCCCCAGCCCGAGTCTCCCCGGAGGAACTCAGTGTACATGCTTTAAAACTACGTGTGCTTAGTTGGTGTATCCTAGGACATTACAATAAAAACTGCAGTCACAATAAAGCATTGCAAAAGAAGTCCGACAGAACTCGCGTCACGAACATGGTCGGCGGTAATGCGAGCAGCATACTGCATTGCATTGCAGCATACGCTACAGCATTCTTGTGTTGTAAACACCAATACTTATAAGTACTTGTAAACGAAAGGGGCGGTTTTACCCGGATGGGTAGCACTGACAAGGTTTAGCATGGCGCTCAAGATCCCTCGCACGGTGTTCTAACCATGGAGGAGCAAGAAAGTTAGGAGAGGGCATTACGTCACACAGCCAGCTTTGTAAAGTGAACGTTCTGTGAGGCCAGTACCTTTGCTCAATGGTGACCCAACACGTGAATTCATGCGTCGAGATCACGGAGCAAGAATCGAGATCTGCGGAGACGTTTGGTTCCTAGTAGCCATGCAAGTACTTTTACAGCGAAAGCTGTGTATGACAAACCTTCCGTAGTTTTTTCGGCGTCCGGCAACAGAAAAAAAATCATCATGTGGGCCAATCTTGGTAATAGTGCAGAAAGGGCACAGACCCCTGTGGGCTGGGGAACCCGTAACGCGCCCTTGAACTATTAATGTCACACGTGGGACCCAGAGGGCTCTGTGTACGTGGCTCTGAGCCGATGCACAGATGTGAATCGCCTCTTCTTCGTGAATTCGAAGGGAGACCACACGTTTCACCATGCAGACGAAAACTGGGACAGAAGCTCCGCAAGACGAGCTACACCACCTGCCTACGATAACCAAGACTTGCCAAGCACTATATACTGCAGGAACCGCATACAATTGCAGTTGTGGCATTGAACATTCGTTCACTGAATCTGCATGCGGAAGATCTCAATCGCGATGCAATCCTAAACGAGACACCCGTCCTCTGTCTTTCGGAAACGTGGTCAGACTCGTTCGTCCAGCTCAATGGCTACACCTTATGCCCCAACCACTGGCACGCGCCGAAAGCTTCGGCGCGCGCTGGCAAGCGAACGCGTCGCTTCGCTTCGGCTGGAGGGAAAGGGCGCGCAACCACTGGAGACAAGCTCCGACGCGCGCCGAAGCTCGCTCCTCGGCTGCGGCGCACTGTTGCTGGACTATTCCGTCTTCATCCGTCAAAGTCCGGCCTAAAACAGCCTGCTGTAAACTAAGCTTGAAACAATAAGGTTGTGGTCTGTATGTGCTTTTAGATACAAAAAACACGTTTGCATAATGAATATACATCTGCCGCAACAGTTCGTTTTTATTTTTGAAGTAACAATAGTGTACAAAATATCGACATCAGCGCTCGCGCGTCGTCCGTCTGCAAGATCGCTTTGCAAACACCTGCACGACGATGCCATATATCAAAAACTGTTGTACCATTTCATTTTTTGGTAGCTTATTGCACAGCCGACTATGTAAGAATTAGGCGTGCAATGTTATAACTGAAAAAAATCTGTGTTGGAAATATTGCCACGTAGTAGTGACGGTAAATAAATAGTGCCGGCTCAATCGCAACGATAGCGGCGAGCAATGTCGGCAATCGTAGAAAATCTCATCTGCGGGTCAAGCGCGTCGGTTTGCATACGTCAGTCGTCGAAAGTTACAGCCTATTCGCTGGTGCCCGCGCGCCTTCCAGAAACTACAACACAATTCGTGTCGCGTATGCAATAAGATTACCAAGGTTCGTCGACAACAGACAGAACCATCGATAACATTCGCGAAACTTCCGATACGTTCAGGCGCATCCTGCACCGAGCGATAACGTTTTAACATTTTTTAGCCGGTGAAATACGGTAACCGGATACAGATAAAGCATCCGTGTCAATATAATTATGCTTGTTGGTGCATGAGAGAAACGTGAAAAAGTGGCTTCTGAGAACATCAGCAAAACAGAATTGAAACACCTGTAGCACTCACAAAAAAAAAAAACTAGAATAGCTAAAATGTATGTAATTCGTATCTTGTCTCCCCCCAATTCTTGATTCTGCCAAATCTAGCCCATGGAGCACCTCTATTATTCTAGGTTGTTTTGATGCATCAACACCGCATCTGGAGGCCTTCACATTGAGTTTATTGCTACAAAACATTTTCACAGTGTAAGGGCCATGTTCTATTGTAACTGGTTTCCACATATCAAGTTTGCCTTTCTTTACATTAATGAAATGACATACCGTCAGATAATACAAGCTTGAGAATTAGAGGGTTTTAATAGGAGTCTTTCGTTGCCCTTTGCCAAGTCGTACTATTGAAGCACTTATTCGCATGTATGGGAGCAGCTCATTTGCATAGTATAAGAAATATATAAACAGGTTATTTTCAGAATTTATACACTTCGTCACCACAAAAAGAAAAATTGCAGTTTATTGTTTTCAGCCTGCTATGATGTCTTGACTGAGAAAGATATATTCAATTTGTTCTGCGAGGCACGCAATAGTTGCTGTGGCATATTTTATTGCACAAAACTGCATACAGTAGCCAGCCATTATTAAAACTCAGAAGAAATTAATAGCACAATGCATATGATCAGGCACATAGCATATTATTGCACTTTCCTAATTCATGCCAGAACGACGACCACAGGCGTCCTTCTCTAACAAGGTCAGCATCCATCGTGCCTCCTAACCTCCCTACCTTTCATTTATCATTTTCTCTCTCTCTTCTTAATTCATGCCCTTTTTTTAATTGCACAAAAGCTACTGCACTAAAATAGTATACTAGTACATACTTAAAAAGCACAATTTTATACTACGATAATAATCAATCATTCAAATTTTCATTGTAGTGCCCAGGAACAGCTAGAGAGCCTCTGTACTGGTGAACTTAACGAGCTTTAAGGAATGTATAATGTCATGGACCACCTTATACAGGAACAAAAGGTGCGATTAATTAAGACTTGAATCTAGAGGTGCGAGTTGAAATATATTTGAGAAGGCTCAACTGTAGTTGCCAGAATGGCAAAAGTGGTGCTTGAAGATAGACATCATTTTATTCTGGATGCGTTCAATGAGGTCAGAATTAGATTTGCTCATTGCACCCCCCTCCTACAGAGGCATACTCTAGTAGTTGGAGGCACACAGCAGAATTTGAGAAACACAACAGGTGAGCGGAAATCATGCAATATACGGCAAGCAATTCCAAGAGCGTGAAGGGCATCTTGTGTAATTATCTATGTGAAGAGAAGCTTAGCATTTTGTCGAAGTACACACCAAGATCTTTCATTTCATCGACCCTAAGGAGTGGAGCATCACGTAGGGTGTATCAAAATTTCACATGGTGCGTTTTGTGCATATAACTTAATGCCCTAGTGTTGGAAGCATTTAAGAGTACTTATTTTTTCTGCACCAGTTTGAGAGTGAAAAAATGTCTTTTTGGAAGTCGATGCAGTGGTGAACACTGTTGACAGTCTGAAATAGTTTTTAAGTTGTCGGCACACAAAGTCATGCTGTTCATTTATTAAAATGCTCTTAGCACTAACAGAAAGCAAGGAATCCCATATCGATTCAAACACCTGACGCACTGAAGAGGATAGATATAGGTCGGCAGTTAGTAACTGCACATCCAGCACCTGATTTGTGCATGGGCAATGCTCATGCTACCTTCCGAGTGCTAGAAGAGGTACTAGACTTTAGGGAACTATTGAAGATGCTTGTGAGAACGAGGAACAAGTATGCTTCCATACGTCTTAACCCTTTCAGACACCACTTTATCCCGTTGATTGAAAAGTTGCTTTCACCACACCTCTTGCATATTCAGAATCGTAGAAAGTGTACAGCTGCAGCAAATATTAAGAATTTTCAATTGTTTAGCGAGTTTTGTCAAGTTTACAAAATTTCGACTCCATGCGAAAACTCACTACAGGAACACAAAATATGAGAACATGTACTATATCGTGTTTTGAAAGCTTGAAAAGCACTTATCCAGCCACTTGACAATTATGCCTGGTGCACGACATTGTAAAAAACAATGAAAGAAGTGAACTCGCTACATACAACGTACTGACACAGAGTAACAACACCCAGCCGTCTACCTTCCCACTCATTTTGTTAAAACATTCTGCACGTTATTCAAAATTGCAGCACAGTTCCAATAATAAGTGTTTCAAGATGTATGAAACACATTTTAAATACCATTACTTTCATCAGTGCTTTTGCTATTGATGCACGCTCCTGCTGTGCGCAATTGTGTAGACAGCGTCTCAAAGGGTTAAGCTCTGTGGAGGAAATACCATCAGCACCACAAGAAAGGGAAAGTTTAAGGCAAAGTTTAAGGCACTTCATATACTTGGAAACGAGGTTTTCATTGACTGTTAGCATACACTGCGCCAGACTGAGAAGGAAGGTTACTTGAAGCATATTTCACACCATATAGCAAACAGAAATGTTCTGCAAAGGCATCAGCAGTGTTCGAGACAACACCACTATTTTCATGAAGAAGACTTACATCTTTGGCCCTCTTTTTAGAAGGGAGAGCCCACAAAGCTCCAGAAATATTTTGAATTATGTGTCACGCTGGCTTCAACACAATCAACGTGGTCAAAGTGATGATTCTAATAATAACAATAATAATAATAACAACAATAATAATCTTAGTGGTAACTTGGCACACTAGACTAAAAAGAAGGCTGATGCCTGTATGTTAGAGCATCTGATAACCAGCCATCTAGAGCAGGAATTTGCAGGATGCAGAAGACACTTCCTTCCTCTCCATGTGCACACACACTTGCTCAATAACACAGCACGGCACACACGCACACATTTCACAGGTGCACAACACACACGAGTGCCAATTCAATCTGGTTCCGAGGAAGGAGAATCCAAATCGCCAGGGGGGTGGAGAGAAAGCTCTGCATGCCAGATATAATCATGGAGTTGGGGTGTCGGGCCATAGAGGCGCGATGAGGGCTCAGACTGTGCTGACCACTTGTTCAGACGAACTGAAGAAATATTAGTGCTGTCCAGAGAGTCGTCAAGCACCCTGCAGTATAGACTAGTGCAATGTTGTGCTGGTATTGCAGGGTGTGCTACTTGAGGGGTTTGAGGCAATCCTCGAAGGCTGGCATGAGCTTGTGACAACCGAAAAGACGGGAGTAAAGGGTGCGTATTGTCCGGCGCTGAACAAGCTTGAGTTTGTTAGCGTCGCGAGTTTGGTACGGGAACTATACTGATGAGCAGTACTCAAGTCGTGACAGAATGATAGAAGTGTAGAGTGCTCGGAAAACCTTAGGTCATCAGGGAAGGGAGACACGCGACACAAACCCAAGAAAGGGCCGGTGCTTACATACAGTGCTGGTGACATATGCGGAAAAGTTGAGAGAACAGCTAAATGCTACACCCAGAATGGGAAGGGCCCGAACAGTCTTTATAGAAGTGCCTCCAAGGAAGAAGGTTGGACGTGCAGCAGTTTCGTTGTGGCTGATACGCATGGCAGCACTTTTTACGGTGCTACTACAAAGTTTGATCCCAGTCGTTCACCTTTACGGAATGTATTTATTGTAAGCACATATGCTGTGCATCGGCATATTGTTGTTGTGGAAGCGTTAACTTGTTAATCAAACACATTCTGCGCAGATGCATTAGTAACTTGGTTTTGAGTAGATCTTTGTCCTGACTACAATTTATAGTATCGCAGCAAGAAACATTTTAGTAGAAGCTGAAGAGATTCCAGCAGTTTAAGCATACTTACTGCACAAAACACTGACGACACCTTTTCACCTTCCCCACAATGCACTCACACCATCTACACTTTCCATAAGCAAAAAGTGAGATAAAAAATCAATTACAGTTTCATTGACTCAGTACTTGCTGCTTCTGAAGCGGGCATCGAAGCAATCGTGGTATACGCTGCTACACGCATAGGTCTTGCCTGATGCAGGTCCTGCTATGCACTGCACACAGGGCACACGTTGCAAACAGATAATTTCTTTTTGCAGTGCTCAACTATAACGACACACTGACTCAAACATGACTGCATTGTCACGTATGCTTCAGTGCGTCAGTGTTCTTGATTGCTACACGAGCGATTTATGCCCAACTAGCCCAAAAGACGGACGCACTAGAAAGAAGTGAGTGAATGAGTACAGTGAACTTGTACTGAACTGGATTCACATGCCGAATAGAAGAGCGCAGTGTCAGCTGAAACAGGCGGCACGGCTGATTATGTAAGTACTTGTAATAGTTCGGCTACTAGTGTATTTCGCTTTCGGAAGTTATCTTTACCACTGGAAACAGCGCAGAGCTTGGCCGTGACACTTGAGTCAACCGACACCACACGAAACACGCCGCGGTTGACCAACCCAACTTCCACACGGTTCATTCACCACATCACACATCACACGAAGTCAGGAGTGCCATATTTTAAATCACTGCAGCACCAAACGGACCTGAAAATTCACTTCCTTCGACAGAGTTTCTTAGCTGGCCTCGTTCACTCGTCAGTTACGAACTCGATGGACCCGCTAGGCCTACGCGTAACGTAAACAACATCGGCGATAGGCGAGTGCTGATTATCCAGACTTCGGAACTCGTAAACATGTTTCCATTCGTTTTGGGCACAACAAAATACACACACAACAAGCACAGACGTTGCGGTAATCGTGATTCGGTTGGCTATTTTAGCAGACGATCGCACTGAGCCCGGCGGAACCCAGTGGGCAGGTTGGATTAGTCGGCGTCGTTCGAAGTCGCTTCGGATCCACGTCGCACTGCCACAACCCACTGTCGTCGGTCGGTCGGTCGTGTCGTTGTCGGCCTACTATTACAACACTGTCTTTTAGGAACACTGTCGCGCGCGTCGTGCGTCCAAAAAACTCGGACGATCGTTGATGCCGGAGCCTCCACTTGGGCGGCCATTACAGGCATAGCAGCCGGAGGCTGCGCAGCCTTCGATTGGTTGACGCGTGCGACTCGTCGCAGCCTCTCATTGGTGCACGCCGGCGCAGCTTCGCCGCGCGTCGACAAACTTCTAGCATCGGCAGTAGACATAATCGCTGCGCGACGTTCCGCTTCGCCGCGTTTCCGACCGACGCTTTGACGCATTTGACCCTTCGGCGCGCGCCGAAGCTTTCCGGCGCGTGCCAGTGGTTGGGGCATTAGTCGTGTGGCTTGGCAGGGCAGAGTGGCGCGCTGCAGGTGTTGCTATATACGTAATGAACGACGTTCAAGTGCAAACGTTCGATCTTGGGATGAACAGAATCATCACCGACTGTGCGGATGATTGTACTATACAAATGGAAGAAGGAATAGTGATCTCGACGGTGTACATCTCGCCCGCTACTTCTATGTCCGAAATCAATGAGTTTATGAACACCTATTTCCAGTGGGTTAGAAAGGATGATACCACAATTGTGATCATCAACTGAGAATTGCACGCGGACATTTCTAAGTCAGAGAAGAAATGGTTCATACAATGGTGGATGAGTTTGGCCTGCAATGTTACCCCAAAGAGTGTAAACTTTTCTTGTGTAGGAGTGTAGAGTGTAAGCAAAATTACACCCTTTGGGTCTTATCTTTCCATACAACAATAATCCTCATCTGTCTTGCCCGCATTTCATTTCCTTAATGCTAGGAGCCCGGTACTTCTAAGTCACGAACGGCATGCGCGTTATCAGCACGACAGAGCATTCTCGACAGGAAAGTAGCGAGCGCAGCGTTTTCAAGAAAGAAAACGCAAGCAAGACTGAGATACGACCCAAAGGGCGCACATTTGTTGAAGAGTGTACAGTTAGGGCCTTACAAAAAATTATAGAGAACGACAACGGGGCTCTGACTAGACGTGCGATGACAAAAGACGTAGTTTAAAACTACGTAATCATTCCAACAGCCTTGGGTGCAAAGAAATATCCCAGAACAGAGTTTCATATCTCTTCCTGTGAAATTCTCCTGTTGGATATTTTTGTGTGCTCAAGGCTGTCAGAATTATTACATAGTTTTCAAGTATGTCGTTTGTCATTTCACGTCTAGTTAGAGCTCCGTTGTCGTCCTCTATAAATTTTTGTAAGGCCCTAGCGGTAGGGGTGTTACCCGTTCGACAAGAAAACACCCACAAGGGTGTAAACATTTTTACGGTGCACAGTGTGCACCGGTGACCACGAGTAGACGATCCATTGCTGTCGCAAAAAGTCGATCTGTTGACAACATATATAGGTGACAAGCGTGAAGGTGACAAAAACACTGCGATGTGTTTTCATAACGCAACTCGGGCTGTAGGATTCGCAATTCCAGGTGACCATGTAATAGACCAATCTCAAAACTAGTTCCGACATGCCACCTCTGCTGCAAGGGATACCGCTAGGTTCAGTCCTTAGCCGGCTGCAGGAAAATTTTTAACGAAGGTAATGTTGGTTACACCCCATTGCCTTTGTTAGCTGCGCACCAACCTTCCCGTCATAGTACCTTAGATTACTAAAGAATTTTTTCTTCTTTTTTTTTCTGGTGACAAACCGCTCTACTTCTAGAGTTATTGGATTAAACAGTGAACATACGATAGCCGCGCGCTTAGACAAGACTTCCCATCAATACCATCAATACCATCCCATGAATAGACAATAGACAGACATCCCATCAATACCATCTGCTCTGCCGCTTTCCGGAAACTATGCCTTCTGCGCCACAAACTCAAGACTGCTCCGCCTAGTGTTAAACTACTACTCTTACTTTTCTAATTAGGCCAAAACTTGAGTATGCTTCCATAGTTTGGAACCCTCAGACAAAAGTTAACATTAATAACCTAGAGCGAATTGAAAGAAAAGCAGTGCGATTTATTTACAGTAAATTTAAGGCTACTGGCTCCCCCACTGCATTACTAACCGATAACGGCAGTGAACTATTACAAGTTCGAAGAAAAAAAAATCGGCTAGAGTTTCTTTCAAACTTAATCATAGGCTAGACTCAGACACCGCTAAATACGTATCCCCCTTGATAAGCAGACCCACTCGACCCCCCCCCCCCACCACTGCCCTCATTCTCTAAAACGAATTTTCGCAAGGACTGACACTTTTCAATACTCTTTTTTTTCACAAACAATAGATGACTGGAATAAACTAACTGAAGCATACCCCCAGCGCCCGTGAGCTGTATATCGTTTGTGTAAATAATCTTATTTCGTGTAATTATTACATATGTATTCTAATCAAGTTAAAAATTTTCTTAATCGTCTACCTTATGACCAAACAATTTGTCTGAAGAACGCGTTACACCCTTGTTTCATCTTGTTCTTCTGTGTAAATAATCTTTTGTATTTTTCTCACCCTGCTCGGACTTGGCTCACCCTGCTTGTCCACAGTATTGCATAAATAAAATTACAAAAAATAACACCCTCCTGCTTCCCCTAATATTTCGTTATGGAAATTCACCAATCTCATTCTACTCAGGATTCCAGTCAATGTTGCCTTGAACCGAAATACAGCGAAAAACAAAGTTTGTATGCATACATTATGGCGCCGGCAGGGCTGGTCTGCACGACCTCTGAACGTGTTGAGATCGGTATACTGGGCTTTTTTACTTCTTCTCTTTTTAGGCCCTCACCAGGTTTTGTGACCTTGGGCGCTGCGGCCTGGCTGGTCATACGGTCCGGTCTATTCACCCATGTCTGGCCGAATAGACCAGCCAATCACAGCGGAGTACGCGCCCGCCACTGGGTCCCTTGTACCACCACCAGATTGAGCTCGCCTTCAAGAGATACCTGGAGTCAATTTAGCCGTAAGTCATACCTAAAGTCGGCGCCGGCCATGCGGGGGAAAAATTGCGTGCGTCTGTCTGTCTCTGTGTGTGCGTGCGTGCGTGCGTGTGCGTCTGTGTGTGCGTGTGTGTGTGCGCATGTGCGTGTGTACTCGTGTTTCGACTCCATATGCCTCACACAAAGCTTCACGCACCTTTGCTCACGAGTGTGCGCTTACCTCGAACACAACGACAAAGATAAGCCTGGCGGCGAATATGTGCCAGTAGGTGAGGGTGAGCCGGTATTCGTTTTCCGAACCGGGTGGTTCTCGGTATCCCTGGTACCTGGACAAAGGAATCAATACAGCTTGATAGAAACAAGTAAACCCGTGTTGAATGCATTTCCATGACTGAACACAAGACTTGGAAAACGCGCACATTTGAGATTTTTTGTTATCATTGTTCTTTTTCATGATGGCAAGGCTTAGAGGGGCGGGGCTTCATACAGTGCCACGTGGACTGGACAAGCATGACGCAGCTTTCGGTTTCTATTGAGAACTTAACTGATTTATCTTACAAAGGCGGCAGATCCGTATTCAGCTTTTCTGGACATCAGGATTTAGTTCGCAGGATTGCCACCTCATGGCGTAGTGAATTTAAACTTTTCATACTTCTCCCGGTGACCGTGTGATGACGTCAACGAAACAAAGGTAAACGAATAAAAAACTATCCCTGCACATTGAACTTCACCACAAAGCTTGTCCCGCCGGCGTTATCAGTCTTCTTGATAAAGAGTTGCCGCTCGTAGGCTGGGAAATACTTGTCATTTTAAGAACGTTAAATCGCGGTGAGGCAAACCGAGTGGTGATTGGTTCCAGGCTTTTCAGAGGCTTCCCTAAAGGCAGACACGGTTTTTCTTTTTTATTATTTTTTTAATGGCTGCAAAGTTACCGGGTTAGGGTAATCGTCGGAAGCACTTCGTGGCAGCTTTAGCTCGGGCCAAACTCCAATGTCGCTCATTCAATACATGTAAAACACAGAAACACTTTTCTGAGATAACCACTGGCCCGATTGTAATGAAATGTCTTGCATTTGAAAGATTATTTTTTTAATGCTGCAAAGTCACCGGGTTATGGTAAACGTCGGAAGCACTTCGCGGCAGCTTTAGCTCGGGCCAAACTCCAATATCGCTCATTCAATACATGTAAAACACAAAAACGCTTTTCTGAGATAACCACTGGCCCGATTTTAATGAAATTTCTTGCATTTGAAAGATTATGTTAGATTCTAGTGAATGTGAGAAGCGAAATTGCGAACTAATTCTGGATGTTTTATAAGGAATTTTCCAAAATTGGTAATCTTGAAAAAGATAGGAGCACGAAGCTTACAAATTCGCAGCTCTGCATGTAGAATAGATATCGCAGTTCTGTAAACTCCATCCATGAGAGCATCCAAAGCGGACAAATTTGAGAGAGAGAGAGAGAGAGAGAGAGAGAGAACAACTTTAGTAAATATGCCTGCAGAGTCGGTTAGGCTCCCTCCACGCAGGGAGGACAAGCTTTTACCGCGACGCGGCCACTACGTCAGTCTCGTGCATTGTGCTCCTCGAGGTCTTGGTTCCTCGCTACTTCCGCGGATCCGAGAGGGCCGCCATCCCCTTCCTGGGGGTGCTCCCCCCTTCTCCTCGGTTTCGCGAGGTCGCTGCCTCTCTAGAGCTGCCGAGACCTGCTGGACGGCCTTTAGTTGTGTATCTTGGTGTATCTTGGTGTATCTTGTGTATCCCGCCGAGGCTAGAGGCTGCAACGAGGACCTATGACAAATTTGATATGTCGATTTCTATCTTACGTGAATTTGTTAGATCGTTTACAAGCGTTTCGCAGTAGTTCTGCTCACAAATTCGTGGCATTCGCGAGAGTCATGTATATTGTATCAATTTTGTCCCATTTATATGTATTTTAGGTACAACTGATGAAATTGCAATATACGTTTTGATCGCCGAGTTACAGATTGTTAAGTTTTCTAAAAATATGCGATCATTGCCAATTTTTATAAAACAATGGACGACATTAATCAAGTATTCGCAACCAACAGTAACTATATCTTAAATTGTTCTTTTAAATGCAATAAGCCCCACCAAATTTCGTGCTGTAGTTGCCGAGAAACACGATTTTTCAATTTCCGTGTATCTGAAGAGGAGGCCCGAGCAAAAGCGTTCTCATTGTCGCGCCGCGTCCACGAGAGATGCCGTCGTGGACGGTTTCTGATTTTCACCTATCGGTTTCGTTAAGGTACCCTCTATTATTTCCCTAGCAATTTGCCTTTCCGCACTGATGGCCTACCGCAGCATCTGGAAATCGAGAGAAGATTTGCTTCGGTATTAAGATGGACGCATGAACAAGTTGGTTTTGCACTTTGAGGCAAAAGGCCTGACACAATAACTGTGCGAGCTGTTTCTTTGTCGTCGTCCATTAGCAGGCTATGGCCGAAGCTGCTCGCAATATCGCGTCACGTTTACTGGTCACCGGGCCAGGTACACCTTTGGGCATGACATGTACAGAATTTGCGTTTAGTTGCCAAAGCACCACGCTGTCACGGTTGTTCGCGTGCGTGAAAGATGACCACTGTTTAAGATTATTGTGCAGTAACGCATGCAGGGTTTGTCTGTTTTCTATATTGTCTACCATGTCGCCGTTCTGCCTGTATAATATAGCCGCAATGCAGACTAGAAGGCATCGAACGCCAAAAAGGCTGCCCGCGTACTCAAAGGCCTCGTCGTACTACTCCTCACACTTCATCATCATCATCATCATCATCATCATCATCATCATCATCATCATCATCATCATCATCATCATCATCATCATCATCATCATCATCATCAGCAGCAGCAGCAGCAGCAGCAGCAGCAGCAGCAGCAGCAGCAGCAGCAGCAGCAGCAGCAGCAGCAGCCTGGTTACGCCCACTGCAGGGCTTAGGCCTCTCCCATACTTCTCCAACTACCCCAGTCATGTACTAATTGTGGCCATGTTGTCCCTGCAAACTTCTTAATCTCATCCACCCACCTAACTTTCTGCCGCCCTCTGTTACGCTTCCCTTCCCTTGGAATCCATTCCGTAACTCTTAATGTCTCCTCACACTTACTTGCATTCAAGAGTTGTGCGACTGTCGAGGACATCATTAAGGAATGTTGCCAGTTCGAGGAGCGTGACATTTGGCACATGAGGCAATTTGTTGGCATCCTTATTGCGCCAAAATTGGTAACAGCCTTCGAAGAAGGACACCGTAGAGTGCATTGTTATTAATGTGATGTAGTCCACGTCTCAAATTTTAGACATATGACTCACCCTATAAGGACCCACCATGTAAGGACTCACCCTGCAAAACTAACGACTAAGCATCTCGCTTATATTGGTAGTCATCCGATATAGTTGTCCCGAAATCAGGCCTCCCTGCCAACGTACGTTAAGGTTATTTATCTTTAAGTTATCTTTATATTTAAGTAAGTACTGATATGGGGGGGGGAGTTTTTCATCGGTTTCACCTTTCCCAAGATCCCCGCATTTTCGCCGGCCTATGTTCATATCTTGGGGGATTTTTGATAGATGTCGAAGCCATTGCACGGCCCTGACCATGCTGCTCAAAAAGCCATTTTATTTTCCTGAAACCGTCTGCAAGCTTCTGTATTCTTGCCGTTCATCAACTTCCTGAGTTCACTACCAATTTTAGACTATATTGACGACTAAATTCCTACGGAAGTCGGCAATCATTCAACGGCAATTGGATTGAAGCCATTTAAATCAAATTTACCGTGGACACGACAGCCGCCTTTTCCCACTTCGAATATAACTATACCTTTAATGAATGCGATCGTAAAGCATATAACTTCACAGTCAAGAAAATTATGCGGATCCCACGCACTGTGGGAATCGATGTAAGCGAAGCTCTCTCTGGTGTTTCGTTTGATTTGCGATATTCAGTGGTGATGGTGACTGCGAATGTTTCACTTCTTAAGCATTTGGTGCAGTACTATACTGAGTTGCTGGTAAGTGTTACCTTGCGCGTACCACTGCTGTTCGTCTGCGTAGTCCACAGAACATAAAGGGAGGCGTGTTTGCTTGAGGCGTTGTTGTGCACCATTGCTTATAACCTATGAGAAGGTTGAGCAATGTTATTGCCACAAGTGGCACATCGCATCGTGGCAGAAATGTTGGCAGAATCATGGGGCTGTACGTGACAAAACCACAATCGGATTATGAATCACACCGTAGTGGCGGACTCAGGAAATTTGGACCACCTGAGGTTGTTTAACGTGCTCGTAAGTCTAACTACAAGGGTGTTTTCGCATTTCGTCCCCAACGAAACGTGGCCGCCATGGCTGGGATTCGAACCCGCGACTTCATGCTAACGATGCTCTTTACGCAGGACTTTCTTCGCGTGCGTATAGTCCGGAACCGGAGTGAAGGGCAGAAGGATGACACGCCTTCTCGAAATGAAACCTTCGGAATAACCCTTTGTTCAACGGTTGCACATATGTAAAGAGCCCACAGTACGAACCACCTTCAAGTCGGTATCAGCTTGCAAAGTGGGAACTCAGATGAAACGTTTTCAAGCGGATAGGCTTTTAATTATCATAAGGATATCTTTACTGAAATTTTATTTGATACGTTGAGTTGAAAGCTCACTAATAAGTATTTAAACTTTCTTTATTGTTAAGGCCTCCTGTTAACATAAGGATGCAGACTTTTACAACCTCCTATTTTAAAGAAGTAAGTTATGTATAATACATTATGTCCTAGTGGTGACAAAGAACTTTCCGCTTGGTCACCCGCCTGCGATGACGCCTTCACGAAATTACGCCACCTACTAACCTCACCACCTATTCTCCGCCACTTCGATCCTGCAGCCACCACAGAGGTCCATAACGATGCCAGCGGTGTCGGACTCGGCGCTGTACTCGCGTAACGAAAAGCGGGGTTTGATGAATATATCGTTACCTACGTGAGACAAATTCTAACAAAGGCCGAGGCTAATTACTCTGTTACAGAGAAAGAGTGTTTAGCCCTCCTTTGGGCCCTTGGAAAATTACGTCCTGTTTTGTATGGTCACCCTTTCGGTGTCGTCACTGACCATCACGCCCTTTGTTGGCTGTCTACCCTTAAGGACTCATCTGGACGACTTGCCCGCTGGGCCCTTAAGCCACAGGAGTACGACATCCGCGTTCTCTACCGTTCTTGCCGCAAACACAAAGACGCTGACGCCCCTTCTCGCCCACCTGTCTCCGCTGACTGCGCTTGCCTTTCCGCCCTTGTGCCCATACTTACACCTCATGCACTGCGCAACATGGCGTCGGAGCAGCGCAAGGATCCCTGGATCAGTGCTCTCATCAGCATCCTTTCTGATCCATCCACCTCTTCGCCATCTCGCGCTCTTCGCCCCCAGGCTACCCACTTCTGCATTCGCGACGGCCTTCTTTATCGTCGTAAATACCTTTCTGACGGTCGCAAGTGGGTTCTTGTGATACCCCGCCATTTCCGTGACTTTATCTGTGAAGCTTTCCACGCAGGCCCTCACAGCGTGCGCATGCCAGCCTCTTCAAGACCTATGCTCGACTGCGCATCCGATTTTATTGGCGCGGCATGTATAACTACGTCCGAAAGTTCATTCGCTCCTGTGCTTACTGCCAACGCCGAAAATTACCTCCCGGAAAAGTCTACCCGTCACAACCCCTTCCCTGCCCTAGTCGACCCTTTGATCGGGTTGGTATTGACATATACGGACCTCTACCCTCTACTCCAGCAGGCAACCGCTTAATTATTGTTGTAGTGGATCTCTTAACCCGCTATGCTGGAACAGCCGCTCTGCCGACTGCCACCGCCTGCGACGTTGCATCGTTTCTGTTACGACATTTCGTTCTTCCCCACGGTGCCCCTCGCGAACTTCTGAGCGATAGAGGCCGCGCCTTTCTTTCCGATGCTTTGAAGGCACTAGTCGATGAATACCGAATTGTCCACGGCCCAGTGCAGCGTATCATCCGCAAACTAATGGCATGACCGAGTGCTTCAATCGTAATCTTGGCGATATGCTCTTGATGTACGTCGCCTCTGATCATTCAAACTGGGACCAAGTTCTCCCTTTCGTGACGTATGCTTACAATACTGCGGCCCAAGCAACTACTGGACTTTCCCTTTACTTTCTCCTATACGGACGAGAACAATCTAATACGCTTGATACCATTCTGTCATATGAACCTGACACGTCCGAAAGTACTCCGCTATCTGAAGGTACTCGCCATGCGGAGGAATGGCGCCAGCTTGCCCGCTCTTTTTCCGCCGAGGAACAGTGGCAGCAGCAATCCCGTCAGCCTGCCGACCGTTCTGCACAATCTTTTTCTCCTGGCTCTCTCGTATGGCTTCGGGTACCCGCTACCACACCCGGCCTCTCCGCAAAACCTGTCGTAAAATACCTAGGACACTACCGCGTCCTGGAGTAAACGTCCTCCGTCAATTACATCGTAGAGTCCCTAACGCCATCGACGGATCTCCACCATCGCGGCCGCGAACTTGTCCACGTCTCTCGCATTAAGCCCTACTACGACCGAATACTAGGCTCTTCGCGTTAAGCCGCCAGGATCGCGCCTTTCTGTGCGGAGGGCGATTGTAACGAAGAGTAGCCGGCGCCTCAGTACCATCGCTACCGGTATGAGCTCGTGCTTGCTGTCCTTGGCAGAATCCTTGTGACTGCTACCCATTCGCCTGCGTCTGTTGCTAATAAATTTCTTAGCATGTTAAATTTGCAAACGCACACGCAAAAAAAGTCCTGGTCTATTGCTCAGTATGGACTCAATGAAAATGTAGCACATCTATATTATCAAGTAGTAGTGATGTGAAGATCAAGGCAGCTCCGAAAGAGTGAGTCGCGAATCTAACTCATTATAAGGTGAGCTTGCGCTGGAAAAAAGTAACACTCAAAGCACAACAAACAGACTGAATGACTCCCGCTGTGCAATTGCCGTTTAAACTCCAGCTGTAATAAATCGCTTTATGGTTTAAATTTGGCGCTTCAAGTCAATGTGCCCTCTACTGAGAGGGTGCTAAACCATTTGCTCCTGTAGTGTGACATACCCGCCCATCCCCGACCAAAGAAATGATTTAACGCACCACTAATGTTTCGACTAAGTGCCATAAATGCTTGTTAGATGGGACAATCTCTCGGCACAGTCAGTTGAAACTTGTGGATACTCGTCCGATATTTTGAAATAAAATTTTTAAAATTTTTGCCCATTCAGTTACATAAGTGCATTGGCTTGAAGTTCCACAGAATGGCGAAGGTGCAAATCTCCACAATTCCTCAGTATGTCCATGCTACAAGGTACGATACTCTTCTTTTTTCTTTTTTTTTTCACGGAGCACAAAGACATGCGCATGTTTGTTATGTTGTCCAAGGAATGAAACCTGATTAGAAAGGCGTGACTTAACAAAGGAGCAAAACACCGCTACCTTTTACGAAGGAAAAATAGCAAATATATGTGAAGCGCATCACTGAAAAACCAAAACCAAATCTTGAGTTTCGTGTTGCTTCCATCTAGTGGGCGAATGAGGCACTAAGTCCTACGTGGAATGAAAGAATTGTCACGGAATACGGTATTGAACCGCTGCTAGCATGACGCAGGACGATAGGTGCGCGTGATTAAACCTCGGTCACGGTTTCCGACGTTTCCGCATTGATACGCTCGTGTTTATCAAGACACCATGAGAATTTGCACGACTATGCTTCAAAAATCCCTTTTGGGAACAGCGTTATGCCATGCGTAGAGAATCTAGATAGGCATAAATCGAAAGCAGACTCTCGGTACTACAGACGCTGTAGCGGCTATTACGATAGCAGCCGTAGTTTTTTCACAGCTACCGTTTGCGTCTTGAAAATCGAGTACAAATTTTGGTCGCTCACATAGGCTTCCACTGCTGAACCTTTGACCGCTCTGGGAACAATATTCTAGCTTTCCACAGCACGATCACTCCATTTTTCTCGTGTGGATTGCCTTCTAGAACATGTCCGCCACCAGACTTTTTCAATAATCGACCTGCACTTTTAATTATTTTAATGGAACGAAAAACCTGCCCGTTCCATTGAAAACGCGCTAGCTTCGTGCCGCGGCCACTTGGGGCGCTAGTTGGTACCTGTCCAGAAAAGCTGGATATGCTTTAGTCGACGCGAGCGATGAACATCATTTGCATCCGTCTATTTCGTATAGCATTTTCCACTAAAATTTGTCATTAGTCCGTGAGACAAGCTGAGCGACATTTCAGCTAGAACACACTCGAAAAAACGGTCTCGGAAGCGGATGCGATAAGTACGCTTTAAAACGAACACGAAGCTCTCCTATGTGCCAAAACTCGAAGCGGTGGACTAAGAAAGAGATTGAACTGTCTACGCTGAAATAAGCATATTATTTCTCCTTTCAGTTTACGCACTACAGCGGTGAAACAAGTAAATGGCTCATTTATCAGGCCATAAATAAACGAAGGAAATTACGGGACTATTACGAGCAGCGCTGGCTCTGCGCGTTTTCAGTTTTCCTTTATTAACCTGCCCCCTCCCCCCTCCCCCAATATTACAAGATCTTACGCCTGAACGACTTACACTGCAAGTGCCGGTACGCAATTGTATTCAACTCCATGAAAATGTATACTACTTTATACATTTGCTGCCGCGCAAAGAACGACACGCTAATGCACAATTTACGGTGCTAGGTGTTAAGTAATGTAAGTGCGTTGTAAGCACGCCACCTCTGCCACATGCAATCTACACGCTCAAAATCAGATCGCGGCACCGACATATAACGCCACCTGCACTCAGCCCCGCTAAACCACCACCCGCAGCTGTCGAAGGTATGAGTGCAAGGCAGTTCCATTATACATTTCGCTATAGTCGAATGTACATGGGCACAACTCGGAGTTTGAATTCGTGTTCGCTATAATTTCGATCCATGGTCATCCCAGGAGCATCGCCTGCGTTTGGCACGCAAAAAAAAAAGAGATGTCAGCAATTGAAGCTATTACGGTTTCAAGCCTGGCTCATGAGTTCCCTCCGACCGACCAAGGGCCCGGGTTCGATCCCCGGCCTGCACCACCCACCTGCACTCTCGGACGACGATTCCGTCAAGCGTGGCGTTGTCCGGGCGCGTCTCGTTGTCGAAGTCGCTCGTGTTGAAGGCCGAGAGACTGAAGTTGACGAATCCGCGCATGCTGAAGTCGCTGCTGTACGCGACGCGGTACACCAGTCGCGGAATGAAGTCGCTGGTGTACGCGATCTGGAACGCCTGGAACACGCGCGCGTCGCGCGTTTGTAGTCGCGCCGTGAGTATTTTACTCCAACAAAGTAGCACTGGCGAGCAACAGTGAACCAGTTTACGTCGGGGAAGTGTGCTTCAGAACTCTCATTTTTCACTAATTTGCGGGCAGATGCCTGCTTCACACGGGGCGAATTTCGCGCTGCGTTTTTTCGCGGCTGCGATTTCGGTGAATGCTGATTTCACGTTGCTGTTTCGAATGCGCCGATCTCTGTCACGAAGCGATTTTCGCAACTGCGAGCGCCTAGCGAGAGACTGAATTACTTTCGGAATACGTGGGACTACTCAGCGCACTTCGGTAAAAACGAAGTGAAGCAGACTATAGACACTGTTTTCTCGACATTTTTTTTTCGGTGTGTGCACTCCTCTACCAATACAAAAAAAAAAAAAAGATAGGCAGGCTGGCAGGCAGCTGTAACGCGACAGACAACGCACGCTGTTATTGGTTTTCTGTACACGCCACACGAACAATTTCGCAGGGAAGCTCAGCACTCAAAACATGGCGGAATTAGGATATCGACAAGGAAGATATTGACTCAGGCAGCGCACCTTACCAAGCCAATTTTGCGCGATCACATCCACTTCGCTTTTCCCCCTCAAACAGTCGGCCCAATGCGTCACCTCACAGGCTCAGCGTATTGGCCGAAAATCTCTCGTTTGCCGGTAGCAGTTAACGAATGTGCACCTCTTCGGCTGTTTTGCCGTGGCTCTTCGTGCAGAGAGGGAGTACTGAAACATACCGCACGCTCTAACGTGAACAGCAAAAACAGTAAAAAAGCAATATTTTTTTTTCATTCTGTATATAGCATCACTGAATCCTGGCCTATGCACATGCCCGCATGTTGTACAGCGAAAAAATAAAAGAGAATGATTTAACTATTTCGCGCGTGCACTGGTGCCTTGTGATCACCAATGTGAATTTAAAAGATGCAACCACGCGAAAGATAATGACTCGACAAGTACTGCATGACACTACACTTCATAAAGATCGACCAAGTTTTCCTAACCGAGTATAAATGCAGCGACCCGTCCATCCGATGTAGGAATACTTTGACACAAGCTCAAGTTAAGTTATGCACAACCCCGCGAGTCGCAGTAAGTGGACCTATTGACATCCTTAGCCCTGTGCGGCCACTGGCGTTCTTCCTGTCAACCATTTGTCAAATGTAGCAGACAGATTTACCGGGCCTTTTGCCCACAGATATAAACGAGGTTATCGTCGCTTCATCTCACTGCAAGCTCATTCACACGGTGCGAGATGCCATTGGCAACAAAGTAACGGAATAGCCGCGAACTTCTCGGGCGCGTCCCATGATGACCGTCGCTGTCGCACTGCCGGTATCACAGGGATCTGTTGCGGCACCACGCATGATAACAAATGAAGAATGCAAAACTGAAATGGAGTGCTAAAGAAACACGTGCCCCGACCCCGTTCATGTCTGCAAAACGGTTGCATCGTTCCGCATCAAGTCAGGGGCATCAAAATCGGCGCAGTGTTGGCAGCTTTGGTAGCACGAACCACTCTGAGTTGCTGCCTTTATTTCCTGGCTTTGGCATCAGATTTAGAGAGTTGGCGCTATCGTGCTGCATGGTGATAAACCAAGAGAAATTTCAACCCTTCTGTAGCAGCTTAGCTGGGAGTATAGCTTGTTTGTCTTCCCGTAAAAGTATGGGAGAAGAAATTCTCACAAAATTACAGGGTTTAACGTTCCAAAGTAACATGCTTAAAAGATACTGAGGGGTTAGTTGGTGAGCCATGATATTGAGGCAGCGCACTTACAACTCACACGTACACGTACACATAGAAAGGACACACACAGTGCCTTTGTATGTCCTTTGTGTGTGTACGTGTACGTGTCATATGTAAGTGCGCTGCTTCAATATCAAAGTAGCATGGAAGCTGTGTTACGTGCCACAGCGGGGGATTCCAGATTGATTTAATTCGATCTACTGGGGCTCTTTAACGTACATTTAAATTTCAGTTCCCCAGCGTGCTTGCGTGTTCTGCAGAGGCCAGTCGTTTTGGGAGACTACAGAAATTACACAGCGATCTGAACAAGAACAAACGCGGGCCAGTTTGATGGCATGCTTGCACTTGATGCGTGACGACTTGCCCTGCCTTGTCGAAGGCGCGGCACCAACTAGGACGCACAATGTATTTGCCTTCGCCACCACGTCTTGTAGACGTGCATGACATACACGGTTGTACGCTTGCAGAAGAACATGAAAACTGAACGCGTAATGAATCCTACAAGACAGGCAGCGTCCATTCTCGCAGCAGCGAGAAGAATTTCTGAAACGACTTTCTCCCCTCCCCCCCTCCCCCTTACCTTCTAATGGCGCTCGGATGGTAAGGTTAGGTTAGGTTAAAGCACACCTGCAGGCTCTCTGTCACACCTGCAGGCAGTTTTTCCCGGCAATTTCTCACGTGACTTCAAAGCGCCAATAGGAGATGAATGCCGGGAGAAATTCGTTTCAGAACTTCTCGCGTCTGCTGGAAGAATGGTCGCTGCCTGCAAGATATGCTTCCTGTACTGCCTAAGCTGTGTGGTTTGGCACTGCTGTCAGTTATAGAAAGCTTGAGCACACGCATTTACGTACTTACTTTCTGTAATTGCGAAAGCTTGGCAATGAGTAATAGCGCAGTCTTTGATTGACATGTCACAGCGCTTAACATGTGGCTGTCGTTGAAGGCTTTCGTATTGTTCATTGACGATATCCTAGAGTGCGTAGAACTACCTGTTCAGCCATGACTGTGTAAGGAATAAGGCACGCTGCCCTGTCGTCTTCTACTGTGGACACGTGTGTTTACCTATTTTCTAATGACAGGTTTATCGGGAATAGAAAAAAAAATTCTTTTGGCTATGTTGCTGCAAGCTGTGACCAGGTGATAGGGCTGCCTGCTGCCACTAAAAGTTTATTTTTATTTTTTTGTCAGACCAGCGAATTTGGCTATTTGTGACTCTTCACCCGGTATATACGTTTGTGCCTTCAAATAAAGTCTGAACCCCTGTTGTCTAATCTTTTCACATTATTTTTTCGCGATGTGCCTAAGTATACTGGCAAGTTTCTATTTGAAATTTCATGTCGAAATTCTCAAATAATTTCTCAAATAATTTCTCCCAAATAATTTGAATCAATAAAATTCTGCTGTCACGGATTTTCTGGGATTTTGTGACGCCGGGCTCTCTTCGCACGAAAAAGTTTCGCGATAGTTATGCAAGTTGATGATCAGATTAGCTGAAAATCAAACGAGAAGTACGGGTATTCAAAAGATACTTAACAAAAGTATTTTACTTTGTCGTAATAAAGAAAACGTGTGCCCAAATGAAAAATTCTATATGCTATTAGATAATATTTCTTCTACCATTTTGCGCAGCAATACATGTCCCAGAATTCAAGTGTAGCCGACGTAATTTAATTTACACAAATGAAATTACTAAGTGCACGCCGAACCATTTCTTCAGGTAGTTTTGCACACTGAGATCGTGCTAGCACCAAGTTTCATAAATGAAGTTCTTATGAAGGACGTGTCTGGGAACGCGTCCTGTTAACGACCATAGGCTTTAAATGAACTTTCGGAAGATTAGCTTCTCACACACAGCGAACGCTTAGCACTCTTCCCTGCGCACACAAATGCAACTTAACACAGATGTCATTGACGTTGCGTATGCTACGGGAGGCGCACTTACGTTACAGATGACAGCGAAAATGGAAACTCCTTGCAGAATGACTTGCCATGCCCCTGCACCCAGAAAAAGAAAAAGAAAATGTACCATTGGTCAGATGCACAAAACACTTCTTGTGAAAGCGAAAAAGAAAGGGTAAAATACAAAGCGAATCATCACTGTGATGGTACATTTGAAACAGTCAGCTTAGCTGTTTCTCATTTACGATGCTTTCGATTGACTGGACGTTTGGTTCTTCTTGTAACCTTAATATTTTACTTCATCCAGAAGAAAGAAATATATTCTGTATTCGGTTCGATATTCGACGCTCGTCTTTCTCAATTATTGGTATTTGATTTGATTACGAAATTGTTGCATTCGAGCACCCCCGACGAAAATGGCATTGGTCGTTGCTCACCAATGTTTGGCACCCTCTCGGCAAGCGGCCGGCGCACCTGCGAGGTGTACTTGTAGGCGTCCAGGCGGATTTCCACGATGTTGTTGAGGAGCGCGAACAGTGGCGCCAGCGGGAATGCGGCCACGAAGAGGGTGACAAAACCAAACTGGATGGCTGCGAAAGGGTTGCACAGGACGAGTTGGAACGTCTTAGAAGCTATGTAAATCGGCAGAGGACGTCATGACGCAAAGCGGAAGAAAACGTCGGCACGACGCGCTGAGCAAAAACGACTGACTTTATTGTCGGGAAAAATATAACGCATGATGTATGTGATGTGATGTGATATATATGGGTGTGTGCGTGTTACACGTATTAACACTTATTCTACGTGTTAATATGCGTTCACATCGTGTATTCCTTTACAGCATGGATGCACTTTTTTTTTCATTGCTGATGAGCCTTATCCGAACTTTACTTCTGTATAATAAATAGCCTCGTTCACATCATGCATGTTATATAAGCAGGGGCCGCTCTTATGACCTATGCGTAAATTATAAAAGAAACCACAGTGTTCTTTTTTTTTATGACGACAGTTCTTCATATACATGTGTCGTGGGATAATATTAAACTGGCAGCCAACCCTGACGTCCATATCGCAGCCATCCCGAACAAAAACTACCCTTCCGGTTTTTTGCTGTTCTAAGCGGCGGAAAGCATAGCGCAAACGTATTCATCTGAGCAAGAACGTATACATATAGTAAAGGAAACCGAAGGGCTAGCAGACAATAAAGACAGTGATGCCCAGCAAAGCATAAGAGAATTTTACCCTTCTTTTAATTAAAATGTAGAAATAACAAGTAAAGTAAGTATGAAAGCGGACGAAGAAAGGGCCATCTGCAGGCGCGATGTTTTGCCTGCGATTGAGCTACTGCGACGTCTGGATGTTCCACATTCCACATCCTGGCTGTGAATGCCGCTGGCTAACACTGTCACGGCAAGAGCTAATACGCGTTGTCAAAAGATGCAGGGAGTAGACGGGTCGCCAGCCGTCTGCGTAGCTGAACTGTCACGTATCGTCGTACACGTAACGGGGAAGGTGTGGGTTCGACTCCCACTTGATTAGTCGAAAGAGGGGCAGGGGATTATGGACCGCGATAATTCCGCTGCGCGCACTGCGTTGAAAGTACGTGAGGCCTTAGCACACATTTCCATCACTATGGTCGAACACCCTCCGTACGCACCGGATGTTGCCCCCGGCGACTTTTTCTTTCGGTCTCCAGATGTAAGCTGGCACTCTCGAGCAGCAATACGGCATGTCAGGACAAGTTGTCCTTTCGTCCACGTTCAATACTCTCTTCGTTATCATTTCTACATTTCAGCTAATCAAACAGTTCATTTCCCCCATGCTTTCTTGGCCTTCATTGCCTGTTCGCATGATGCAGTTTTAACTTTGGCTACACCATTCCCCTTCATTTATAAGCGTGTATATCTCGGTGGTAGGGACTGGAACACAGGCACAAGACTAGCCCGCCCACCCATCTCGAGGTACTCGTCGAAGAGAGACAGCACGCTCCACTCGGCCAGCACGTAGTCTTCCTCCCAGCGGGGCAGTGGTCCACTGCACACGGCGCCGCCGCGCCTCACGTGGTCCCGTTGCCACGAGCGCCACCGGTTGGAGAGCCGCCTGCGTGGGTTTACGCTTCTAGTACGGGCGCGAGCATCGCGAAAAGCTCGCAAAAAATAACCGTTTTTGCTGCTCTGAGCTGCTGTAACGGGAACCAAGGCAGTCGTTTAAGGCATCTGTAGACCCCAAATATTGTCCTTTAGGCATGTGCAGGCTCGATTAATAAGAACATCTGCTGTGCATCTGAGGATAAATTGTAGTTCTTGAAGGAGCAGAGCCCAGGAAACACCAGTTGCTTTGTTTTAATACAGTTCATTTTCCTGATAAAACAGAAGGAGACTAGTTGCATCTGTTACAGTATATTAAATAAGGAGTAGGTACGCGAAAAGTTATGAAAGCCGTGGCAAAAAAAAAAAAAATCGACATCTCGACATTTTCTGGTTTCATGTTGTGCCTTTTTTCACTCATATTGTATGTACAGAAGGAGTGCTCTACATCCACCAAATTTAGGGGCAGTTATCGTCTCCGAAGTATAGGCATTTATAGGCCCCCCCCGACAAGGTCACCGTTAAAAATGTTTCTAGCCGCATAGTTCGTGCGTGTATGTTAATAGCGCGACAAGGACGTAAGAAATACATAGTTCTGTTCTCTAATGATCACGTCACGAATGTTTGATGCGGCATGACCTCTTCGGCACGAAAAGAAAAAGTGAGGCCGAATTCGCAAAGCTTTTTGTTTGTAAGTGCTTTTCGCTATCGACCTGCCGTCTTCAGTAATAATACGACTATCTGCTGCATTGCGAGTGGCTGAATGACGTTCTTATGTGTAATGTTATCGCAAGATAACTTCTGTGAAAACTGGTTTATAGAAACAAGTAATGTAAGTTATTTAAGGCCTTCTGACGCGTGCCAGTGTCTTTGGGGTTTGGAGAGCTTGGAACTTCATTGAACGCACTGAAAAAATTTATAATAATAATAAGTAATGACAAAGGTGACTCGTAATCGCACCAGTACGTTTTTAAAGTATGCCAAACCTTCCAGCAGCCGCGCTTCCGTAAAGCCTCAAACCCACTTCAAAAAGGAAGGATGCGCTGGGTTAGCCAGCTTAAGCTTACGACTGTCGACGCCTTGAAATGCGACACAAATTTATAACGACGACAATGTAAACCCTCGTTATAACTAAATCGTTTTATTCGAAACTTCTCGTTTCCCATATTGCAGTGTACGCATTTCAGACTGGATTATTCTAAGTGCAGTCGCCCGAACTCCGCCTAGTACGAAGCAGGAAATCCGCACGGGGAACTTAATGCACCATGCGCGATGGCCGTTTGCTTTGTTTTTTTTATCAACCTGGAAATGCAAGAAGCATTACGAAAGCCAGACTCAGCCGAGAGACGGCAGCTTCGTGGGACTAACTTTCACTTGATAACCGACAAATGACAATGCTGCACGGAGGTGTCAAGAGATTAGGCATTGTCATGTCGCCACTATGGTGCGTAGATTTGTTTTAATATACGTTCTACGAAGTTTAGTGCTGTTGTCGTAGTACTTATCCCACGTTATTGTGACTCTTTTAGAGCATCTATTCTTCTAACTAAATACCCGGTATTAGAAACTTTATTATTGATATCGTGATAATTTCGGTTTAACGAGGAACTTGCACATTTGCATGATCAAAGAAAAAAGAACCTTGGCGACTAAAACGGCCGAGGAAAAGAGCTGCAAATTACGCAAAAGCAGGCGGAAGTTCCAAGAAAGACAAAGTCACGATTGTGCGAGGAACAGCTGTAAGAAAAGGTAGAAGAAGCGCGGAATCTTACAATTTTGCAAACTCTTGGATGTTGTTCACGACCTGCTTGCCGACCATGACTATTGCCAGTTGGACGGTTACTTCGTAGAGGCAGACGCCGTCGCACTGAAAGGCAACGCAGTAATTCATTTACAACAGGTTACAGAATGCTACTGATGGAGAGGTGTGAAGTGGCTACAACCTAAGGCGCAGAAGTGGGCTCGGGGTCTGATAAATACTTCACTGATGTAAGTGCCAAGTGAGACAGAAGTAAGTCAAGATGAGGACAGCTGTGTGACTTCGTCTTGCTTTCTCCGTGTCCTGGTTCACTTGTTAAGCTAGTAAACTTGTATCACTGAACATTGTTCCAAGATGGTTTGTGTTACTATGGTAAAACCAAACAAGTAGGACAAAGTGACCGTTTGAAATTGGTGAACGCTTCATTGGCGCTAAATTCTAACATATATATGACAAGTTAGTTGCGAGTTAGGACCCAACAAAGTGATTTTAATTAGCCAGAAGGCCTAGAGGTTGCAATAACTTTCGACAAAAAGTTACTAATCTGGATTTCACATTGTTGAAGCCCATTAGTAGTTTACTAAATTTTCGGCTAACTGATGCAAGTAAACAGCTTCTGTTTATATGTGATGGCGATCCTTCTGCAAGGATTCTGAATTTTGAATTTGGCACGTGAGCGTAACGAACACTTTGACGAAGATAATGGCCAGGAGCACCAGATAGGTAAATATACAAGCATAAGATAGTGTACATTACGGTCGCAGTAATCACTGCAGCGCTTACGTGAAAAAGGGACGAATTTAATTTCTTTACAGCAGCTGTGTGTCCCTAACACGACAGCTCTGCAACTTCGTAACACATCCTGAATCAGGAACAACAGCGTCAAATATGGAACGACGTATAGAAAAAAACATAAACAGCCTTGACTACCAATCATCTTTTGTTACATTGCAAGGGGCCAACTGCCACCAATGACCATAAAAGGGCACATCAGACAGGAACGGCAGAGTTCGGAAGCATGATTGAGGCTTCTCGTCCTTTTTTTACGGAATAACGGGCGCACGAGGAGAAGAAAAACATGTGGTCGAAAGTTATTCATTAAGAAGATAATTAGTGATTCCTTTATTTGCTCGCTTGACATTGGGATTTCTCAGAGATCATCAAGGCCAGGTGCAAATGATAAAGAGTGTTCTCATGGTAGACGATAAAGAATTTAGTTAGAAATAAACGAAAATACCTCGCCTTTTGTGCCAGGCAATGATTTATTGTACAGTTATGCACCAACCCCACCAACTCAGCCCTTTAATGTGGTTCATTTCTAATCATCTCCGTTATCATGTCATATGAATACTTTTGCGCTAGGTTTAAGGATACCTTTGATAAATGCCTCAAATACAAAGCAGTTAAACCGGCACGTAAAGGCAAAAAACTTTGGATAAAAAAAAAACTGTATCCGTAGAATAGGCGCCCAGAGGCGCCTCTACAAAATTTTTATTGACACCAGGACTGAAAAACCTTTGCATGAATTTAAGGTACAAAGGAACAAAGCAAATAGTCTTTTGCGTAGAGAGAAGATACAGTATTTGGATAATTTGTTCAATAATGACGTAATAAAGAAATTTGATGTCTGGAAGCGTAATAATGGTTTTCTTGGGCGAGGAGATAGGAACACGGCTATAAGAGAAATCACATTAGGTGATAAAGTTTTATCAAATGAGACGCTTGCAAATACATTTAATAAGTATTTCACAACCTTAGTAAATGGTACTCATGATCCTAATTCTTTAAATTATCTTGGCTGCAGAACTAAACAATCTGCATATTTAGCGCGTACTATGGAAAATGAGGTATTTGCTACTTATATGTCTATCAAAAACAGCAGATGTTGTAACGTCGTAGCATTCGAGATCATGCCAATTAAGCATGTCCTGGACTTGATTCTACCTGCATTAGTATACATATTCAACTTGATATTTTCCAGGGGCTCGTTCCCGAAAAGACTTCAGGTTTCGGAGGTAGTAGTTTTTTACAAAAGTGGTGATAAAAACGAGTTAACAAATATCGGTGTTGCTCATTTTTTCTAAAGGTATAGAAAAACTAGTACATGCCCGCATGACATCGTTTCTAATCAAACACGACCTGATCACTAGTATGCAGTACGGCTTTGTGAAAGTGCAGTCGACAGAAACTGCCTTACTCACTCAAAAGGAAATTATAGTGCAGTCGTTTGAACAGCATTTATGTACTCTGGGTATCTTTGTTGATTATTCGAAGGCGTTTGATTGTATAAATTATACTACACTACTCAACAAACTTGAACATTGTGGTTTTCGTGGCATATTTCTTGAAATAATACAGTCGTATCCTCAACACCGTATGCAACAAGTGATAATAGAACGATGTGTGTCAAATTTAAAGCCAATTCACGCTGGAGTGCCACAAGGAAGTATCCTGGGGCCCCTGCTTTTTTGTATCTATATTAATGACTTAGTTACTATTGATAATAATGTGAAATTTATTATGTGCGCGGACGACACAACTATACTGGTTACCGCACCGAATTCCACAGAGGCTATTGGTATCGCGAATGAGGCACTAACAAAACTGTCCTCGTGGTCTACCGCGAATTCACTTATTATAAATACTAAGAAAACAACAGCTGTTATGTTCAGACCGAGAAATCGTAATGTCGCTACAGACTTAACATTACAACTCAATAATTCTGTTATTCCGATTGTGCCTGCTATTAAATGTCTTGGGGTTTTATTCGAACAACATTTGTCGTGGAACTTGCCTGGGGATTTAGTTGCTACTAAAATATCCCGTGTGAGTGGAATTTTGTGCAGATTAGGATATTTTCTCCCTAAAAGCATCAAGCTTCTCCTATACAAATCCTTGCTTCTCAGTCAAATTAACAATTGCCATCTTGTTTGGGGTACTACGACACTTCCTAATATCACCACATCACACAGAATACAAAAAAAGGCCGTCCGTAGTATTCTGGATGTTCCCCAGGACACACTTACGCGCCCGCTTTTCAACAAACTAAATTTACCTCCTATTGCTAATATTTATAAGCAAACAGTAATTCACCGGTATAAGACAGGTATTAACAGAAATAATAACACATTAAATACCATCTCGAACTTAAAAGGCAGAGACGGGAAGCTAAATACGCGCAGTTCCGAACTCTGGGAGATGCCACGGGCAAGGACTAATTACACCTACCAAATGTTGCGCTTTACATTGCCCGTCTTGTCTGAACAAAATCTACACTGTATAACTTTCATTACTGTGCTTTTCTTTTTCTCGTCTTTTCGTTGTTTCTGCAAAAGGGAAGAAATTGGTTTTCGTAACAGTGTATTTACCGCATTGTGCATTGTAGTATGTATTGTGTGACACATTTGTCGATTTGATATATGTATAATGTGCATTAGTAATTAGCATTTTTCTTTTTTCTCTCGGTTTCAATTGTAAGTGAGTGCTATATGTACTATATATACATTCTGTTTCACTTGAATTCATTTTACATATATGCATTATGTCTGTCGCTCATCATATTGCGACTGAGGTGATTGTAGCTGAATATGTATCACCTCACATTGTGCTCTGTCACTCCATGTTAAAAGGGGCTGCGGACCTCGTCAAGCCATACAAAGGCATTTTGTTCGCGGTCCTCAACATATTGGTGTTGAAATAAAATGAACTGAACTGAATTGAATTGAACTGTACAATAGTGAATTTATTTTCGAGCAACGGTTAATTCTGACTTGTGAATTTGAACCATGCGTGTTAATAAGCACCGGCCGTGCGCAAATATATCGTTGAATATTGAGCTTCATGTGAGATCTTTAGTTTCAGCATTATTTTTCGAGCAACGCGATTTTGACCTAAAATTCCGGTGTTGCTGTCTAAATCGTTGAAGTGTGGATGTCTTTCGCACCGCACTAAAATGTGCGCACGAAGCAAACATTTGAGAGCGCAGTTTCACATTCGCATTCGACATAGTACGTGTTTTAATGCGGTGTTCCATATTTTGGAGTCCTAGCCTTGCGCTTCTAGAACATTTTGCGTTCACTTGCGATACGATTACTCAACTAATTCAATGTAATTGAGTGATTACGCAACTATTCAATTGAATGGAACAGCTGTTCTGGGTTTGTTTGTTTGTTTCGCATTTCAATCCCAACAAGATACCACATACGTTTCTCCTTTCGTGCGTATTCGGAAATGTGCCAAGTTCAATGTTTTCTGCCGTTCCGTGATCAGGCGAGCCAGAATTTTTATCGGCGACGTCACTGAACCATGTGGCCTTGTGACACATTTACCTATCTTCACCATCGGATACTGCGCGAGAGCTCAACACAAATGCTATTCAGATTATCGTAAGACGGTGCGAACAAACCACACGCACCTTGTCCAAGCTGTACCCTAACAGAGTTCCATGATGTCCTGGGCGCGACGCGAACCTGGATCACAAAGGACATATGCCTATTTAGTTTGACTTCACTGCTTGTTAGATCGTATTCGGTAAGAACAACGTGTCTATCCTACGTAGCCTGACTTCATTTTGCCTACATTGTTGCAGAACTGACATTATAATAACTAAACGCGTCATTAGAAGCGCGGCTAGCCTTAACCTAGTTGCATTGCATACCGCCACCACAACCACTCCACAATTCTCACCACGATCCTACACCACACCACGAAGTTACACCACACCACGATGCAATGTGACGATGTACACTGTGAAAATTCCTATTCGCTTTGAATCGCCGCTGTCACGATAAACCTCATTTTGCTGGTGTTCTATGCATCGCTGCTGCCATGAAATGCCTGTACTGGTCTTCTGGACCCAGTCACGCTCCAAATGCGGGTTTTAGCTTAGCTGACTGTCCAGCCTATATGTGCATGGTGAAAAACTCGGTGGTTGATTTATTGGGAGAATTTGTTGTTTTTAAAATAAGTGCCTTGTTTATAGTGTGCGGGGTTGAGGTAGGTTTATTTGCACAACCTCGGAGCACAAGCAAAGCTCGCCGCAAAGTCTCGTCAGAACAAACAGCAACGAATTAATTAACGCGTCCTGTACAATCTTAACTCTAGTAGCACGCACCTTCCTTTAAAGAACGCTATGTAGATAAGCGAAGAGTACGTATTGAGGAAAGTGAACAGGAACATCTTGAATGTGAAGCTGTCTTCGTATTCGTGTTGTGTCCTTGGACGTTCTGAAAAAAAACGAAGGAAACCATGAATTTTTGAACTTGAAGAAGTAATTGACCTCTCGTCTGCTGTTTCTTCGGCCTTCAACGTGCATGCTAATCGAAGTAACATTTCTTGAGGCGCCCATGCTGACCTTTTTCAAGTTAGCCGGAGCTCTTTGCCCTGAATGATGCTAATTTGCCCCGAATAACACTAGCAACAGGCCTAAAGTTCAGATCATTCACGGTATATTTTACAATAGTATTTCGCCAACATGTAATTGCGGCTCCATGTGCCTCATTACACCATGTATAACGCGATGTCTGCTGAAGTTAAATGTATAGTACTGTTGCCAACTTTATTACCACCGATAACCCACCCAGACTTAACGTGAACATCGAACGTTGTGAGGCTATTGTCGCTATTTATGCCAAAGAGGGCTGCTTGACCGGCGAAAATCGGCAAACGTGTACACATTATTACTTTGTGGTGGCATGGCCCTGAGTGGCGAATGGCTAACAGTCCCAGGGCCAGATCCAGTGCGCATAGTCAGACGAGCAGCAAAGCGGGCAGAAGGAGATCCGCCGCCGTAGCTGAATTGGCAGAGCGATATAGGTTCGGCTCCCACCCGCGGCAAAGCGTATTTGCGGCCACTTTCCCTTCCATTTTAATTATTATTTTCATGTTTCAATCAAAACTACAGTTAATTTCGCCCGTGCTCTTCTCGTTCATTGCTGCGCTTAAGTGTAAGGCAAGACTAAAACAAAGAGTAGACGCATCTCCATCTTTATAGGAGGCACATCATGTGAAAGAGTGCCAACAGAAGTGATGACAAAGAAAACGTTAGTGACACGTGAGCGCTGTCAGACAACAACAGGTAAGTCATGTCCAACGGCAGTCAATATATGCGGAGGTGATTAAATAATTCAGTAGAAATGAGAAAAGAAACGGGCAATAAAGTAATATCAGCAGCCGTAAATGTTTTCGAGAAACAACCTTTAAACTGCGGAGGCAAAGTTGCTAGTCCTTTACATTTGAAGTAGCTTGGCAGTTCAAGTTCTTCCACCATATATTTCATTCGACGCAGCCAAGCAACACCTACTTTAGCTTAAAGGGTATGAAAAAAAATTAGACAATGGGATAGCCTACCTATTTCAGTCAGTCGTATGGCAAGCTTCCTGTACACCTGTGGAACAAAAACACATTACGCTGCCATTGGGAAATTACTGCAAGCGACACATGTAGAATCCGGCAGAAATTCCTGGCTGAGAGCCTAACACCGTAGCGTTACTATCAGAGCCATTAACTATCTTGGCTTCCGCACGGGGGTAATTTGCATATGCGGGACGTGTAGTGCCATGCAAGCGAACACCACCGTGAACAATAGGCAGACACTCACATACAGGCAGAGAGTAAGCCATCGCAATGACGGCTTAGCTCCGCGGCTGCGCTAGCACGCGCAGAGCTGGCGGGTGCAGTAACTATGCCGACAGAGCGATGCGTTATATATACTAAAACTCTGTAACTATATAATTTTTGCGTTAGAACTAGACATACGCTTAATATACCGTACGCAGGCTCCCGACGCTTTTAGGCTGTCCTAGACGGGACGGCTGACCTGACACCCGCGGTTTACTCTTAAAGAGTCCGGGAATTGGGTAGTGGTGATGGCGATACTGATTATTATTTATGCCTGATCCCTATGAAGCGCGATGGTGACAAAGTCCCCTAGGCTGCTTGTGTCATCAGGTATGCTATACATTTTTTTATTCTAACATTTTCCTTAATCATTTTTCGCTTACTCAAAACTTCTCTACCTTGTGGTTGATGATTATGATGATGATGATTTATTGGTATTCCCTTTCAGACGGGGCGGTGAGACAGTCACCTAGCCTGCTTGAGTTAGGTATCTCACACATGCTTTTTATTCTAGCATTTTTTAGCATGCATCACTTTGATCTTTTTTTCTCTTCCTCATAACTCCTCAAGCTACCTTGTACCGCAACCTATGCCGGTAATGGATCCGGTCGTATCAATCTCTTCCCTGCTTTTTTTCCATCAATACTTTAAATGGTTCTTGCTTATCTCGACTGCTGCACCGGTTGACGATTAACTTTAAACCCAAGCATTTCTGGAAGGCGTACGTTACCAACGGGTCTCACTGGGCGAATTCCTTGGCATTTCCTTAGAATGTGATGACTGGTCGCTAAATTTTTGTTGCGAATATTTGCTCCGGTATGTTTTTTCTCCTTGGGCAACCATCTCCAGCCTCAAATAGCAAGGCACTTCCCTTCGTATTATTGTACAAAGTTTCTAATTTTCTTTTTCTTGATATTCTTGTAAATCTTCATGGTTTTTGTTTCCATTATTTGTATTCCATTCACTGTCTCTGTTTCACTCACTCACTTTCTTTGACTCCTGGTTGTCTGTTTACACTTTCAATTACCCTCTACTTGATTGCCAAATTTCTTGACTTCTTACTCGATTCTGTGTCCACACTTTGCATGTACGGATACTTGTGCACTTTAGCCGCCTGATGATTTTGATCCAGGTTCCTGAGTCTTTCTCCAAAAGTACGCTTTTCTGAAGTACGCTTCTCATATTCATACGAGCCTCTACCCATGTCACCCTGCACTGCTCTGTTGGTGGCTTTCCCTCGGACTCCCTAAGCCGACCGGCATACCGATCTTTGGTTAACTTCCAACCCCGACAAGATATACAGTTTTAAGCACGGAATCGCATTTGCGAACGTTAGTGCTAGACGCCATTACTATTTTCCAGATTCCACACATCACCTCAAATTTATGGCGGCGCCGAAGTGGTCTATACGTTTCATTATTGCTGCATTCCGCTTCCCCTTTATTTTCTTATTATATTGAGGGGTGCTTGAGTTGTCTTTCCTTCGTTTATGTATACGCAGAGAAGAACATGTAGAATATTCTTCTCTGAAATTACGTTTGTTCAACGGTATTCTCGGAACTAAAGCCGAATATGCGGCTTCTAGGTTGAACGTATTTTCATTAAGCTTGTTACCACAATTTACCTTGTTCAGAAGAGCCACTTCGAGATTTATTACAATTACAACTGCACCGCTAGTTCCACACCCGTAAAAAATCACCGCTGACCTTCCTTGACTTGAATCCCGACGCCAACACTGCGGGCTTCCAGCATTTCACGAAATGTATTGTCACATCCCACGGTGCCGCCTTCATCTAATTTACCCAACATCACATTTTTTCACGCATCGGTCGTAGAAGTAAGATCGGTATTAGCAAATGTATCACAAACCGTTTCCCGTAAGCATTCATACCACGGAATTCTGAGGACTGCAATCGCCTTCCCAGATCAATCAATTCCTAGCTTGTAGGACATTGCTGCTCTTCGTGGATTACCGGCTAGTACTGCATAACGAGAAATTTTCAGTTCTTACGCACTCCACTTATGAGCTCTACTGGCCACTCCCCTTGTAAATGCTTGGTGACCTCAGGATACTCGGAAATTAAAATGAAAACGGAACGGAGCACACACCTTATTCATGAGTAAGATGACGACGAGATTGAGCAGCGAAGCGGACACAGCGGTCGCCATGTGGGCGTGGGGGCGCAGCTGGGGCTTCCGCGATAACCAGCCGAGTGTGATGATGCGATAGGCGATGATGGCGAACACCGAGCACACCACCAGGCACAGCTGCAACGCGGGTGGGGACGACGACGTGAGCTGCTCTAAAGCGGCAACCGCATGCCTCTTATTTCGGGCCTACTGATTCTTCCATAGACAAGAAAAGCCGGCATTAGCAGGTGAAGCAACACCAGGGCTGCGAAGTTGACGGAATAGCGATTTCTCTTTTTTCGACGAACGGCAACAGGAGTCGCAAATGTTGTGCTTCGGATTTTTTTTTCGTGAAATCAACCCACTTTGGGCAATTTTTCGGAATATATTTTGCGCCCGAAGTTTTGCTTCCTATAGTTTTGTAGTTTTGCTCTATACAATCGGTGGGATTTAGCTTTATATCTTTTAAAACAAACAAATTACCAGCAAATCGTTTTAATTGGTGATTGGGATTTTGCCCCATACTAATAAGCTGTAGCACTACTCCAATATTTTTTTACAACCTTTGGGGCTTATCTTCTGGTCATCATTAATCGCCATCAACCTAGCGTACAGCTCCTTTATTTTCCCTATGTGTTCGCTAATTTCCTGTGAAGAACGTCATGCCATGCTCACGAGCGTATGCCATTCGCGACCAGAAAATATCAGGGGCGCCTCATTAAAGAAAGGCACCCAAGCTGGATGGCCACTATTGTTTGGGGACAAGAACAACGTTCAAAGGTGCAAGATTCTTGATTTCAACCCGCCGTGGTTGCTCAGTGGCTATGGTGTTCGGCTGCTGAACACGAGGTCGCGGGATCGAATCCCGGCCACGGCGGCCGCATTTCGATGGGGGCGAAATGCGAAAAACACCCGTGTGCTTAGATTTAGGTGCACGTTAAAGAACCCCAGGTAATCAAAATTCCCGGAGTCCTCCTCTACGGCGTGCCTCATAATCAGAAAGTGGTTTTGGCACGTAAAACCCCAAATATTATTATTATTATTCTTGATTTCAGTGAGGGATACGTTACACCCTTACAAGAGAGAGAGTGTTGGAAAATTCGTCTGCGCGAATAACTGCGTGTCCCATTTATTTTACCTAATTTCTGAAGGCTCTCGTAGCCCACAAGCACCAGCATGTTCACCCTGCTTCGAGCTAAGTAATCCTGGAGTTCGGGGGCTCTCGAAAGTGAAGTTTGACGAGGCACAGGGATTTGCTCCCTCAAAAGGAGCGGCCAGTATGCGTTATTCTTAGCGTTAGGGTGAGCGTTATGGCCATGATACTTGCAGCTTGTTATGACGCAGATTGAAAACGACGCGCCGATGTCCGGCAATGCCACGACGAAAATACACGGGAAATATTGTGCATGTGGTCACGTCTAAGTACTGACACAAACATGTCGTGCTTCGCATTATTCTTTTGTTGTTGTTGCTGTCGTTGTTGCCTTTTTAGGGAGCTGTTCACTCAATATTTACAGTGAAAAGTTTTAATTTCATGGGAGCGCCGCAAATAATTATTCATAGCACATTTTGTGCAACCCATGAAAAACTCGCGCCCAGGGTAGGATACGTAAAAAAAAAAATGCAAGCTATGCGCTTCAGCTGTGTCAATGCACTCAGGTATCCACAGCAAAGCCGTAGTGTGTGTTTACTTTTCAGTGATATCCGCTGCAACTAGACCACCACATGAGGTTTTGCTGACGTGAAGAATACTCAGCCTCCTTTCCACGCCTTAGTAGCACTGGTCACATTTAAACGTGACGTAATGCGTTATTTGCTGTGATCTTGGGGAGTTGATTGCTCCATAGCGTAAATACTGTGTCGACAACGATCCAGCAAAAAAAATTAAAATCCTGCACTACATTTTTTTTCTCGCTACTCCGTTAACGGGCCACAAATGAGGAATATTGCTTTCTGCTGCATATTAAGTAACGTACCTAGCGCGACAGCAATGTGGTCAGTCACATAATCAAAGGACGCCCACAAGTGCGCCAGACACAAGAGCAACACAGAAGCTCCCGCTCCAACTTGAACCGGACGTCAAGATTTAGAACTTAGTCAAAGATGGCCTAGCAGACTTCCTATCAGCATTGCATTACAATAGCATCAGAGACTCTGCCCAGCAGGTCTTGAGCTCTCCTGCGCCGAAGCGGTCCGAAATTGAGAAAATGCTTCCAAATTCGTGACGTCACATTGGCGTTCCGATGTCGAAATATTCGCACAAAATTCAGAAAGTGAAATCTGCCATTTTATTATTTACTGCTATATCAACTTTCTTTCTCACAATGGACGAAAAGAAAGTTCTGGAATAATGTGTTACCGGTCGGAACTGATTTCATGCGCCTTCTCGTTGTCAATTTAAACGTTACTTTAAAAGTTGTGGTAATAGTTATTTCACTAACCTACGAGCTATCAGGCTCAGCAACGATTCATCACAGTCAGTTCCTCGTTGTTTACGTCATTTTTCTTAGAATATTGTACACTTGTACTAACCATCACCAAAACGACGGAGTTAGCGGCTGCAATCCGCGCCACTTTCTCCCAGGTGGGCACATAAGGTTCGTATATCTGCAGAAAAGAAAAATGCAAATGAGTGCGTCTTAGTGATACTGTTCGCGTTAGCCCAGTGCAGAGTAGCAATAACTGATCAGAGAGAAGTGCATATTTTATGGTGTGACCTGAAGTGTTTATCAAGCCTCTTCCAATTGAGACAAAGTGCGCTACGTAGTCCATAACGAAGATGTGGTTCCGCAAAGCGAAGGGCTGGGGTACGGACAAGCTGCACAGTTTGTATTTGAAACGTTCAAATAATGAGTTATTGTCCTAGCCGATTTGGACCTAGGATCAAGCAGTCGTTATTCGTGAATTCGAATATTTTTTTTTGTTCTGAATATTTCACATTGCCACTAGAATGTGTCACTAGAATGAGCCACAGTTCGTGCTTACATGTTCAGTGGGCCAGATAAGGATGCAAGGAAATACTAGGCATTTTACTTGAAGTTCAAGGTCCCTTCCGAAGGTTACGTGCCCTCTACCGAAGAGGGCAGGTAAGAACTCCGTGAATTTTGCCAAAATTTCCTTTGCGGATTGGTGAGGGGCGCTTTAAAAGAACAATTCTTCCAAGAACTGGCCAATTTATTAGGTTGTAAACCAACTTTTCTTCTCTGCATTCTATGTCAAATAGGATTTGGTGCATCTTGTCTGAACTTGTCTAACGTCTTTGTATTACACAAAAAAAAATATTCGCAGTTCCACACGAAAGGCGAAGCTCGGATTGCGATAGCAAATTAGTAGATATCTGTACGAAGTAATGATAGTAGCTTTATCTGCCGTGCAAACATGTAAACGTTTGCTTACTAACTAAATAACAATGTTAGAATATGTAAGCGTGAATCAGTGGTTGTGTCCTGAAAGCGATCTGGGACGTTGCCAAAGTGCCCGGCCGCGCGGGCCTCATCTCCAAAGCGGTCTGCGATGTTTGTAGAGTACGTGTAGCTCCAGTAGCTTCGTATGTGCTGTGCTTACGACGTTTCGTTCGCGTTGAAGCGAGAGAGGCACCGAGGTCAATTGGCTCGCTGCTCCTGCCGCGAGTCGTAACTCCAGCGTTTTCACACAGTTTCCACTGTCATCGAGCGAGATGTGTTCATGTTTACCTGTGCGCGCGTGACACCGTGCTGGTTAATTTAATTAAAACACGTTGACGGTCTAGTTGGTTTGAATCCATGATAGAATGCGTAAGCGCGACTGCACAAGGACGTAGAAAGAAACAGACACACAGACAGCGCCGTTTTTGTGAGTCTGCTTCTTTCTACGTCGTTGTTCAGTGCAGAACAGGTGTGTGGAAGTGACACCGTGATCCATACACTGGCCTGAGCTGAAGAGACATTAAACGTAAAGGCAAATATTCGAATTCTTAGTGCTGACCTCCATCGGTGGTTTTCCTTCGGTCTCATCTCATGCACCACCGCTATGCGCCTCCTGCAACGCCGTTTACGGCGCTACTAATCAGGCCAACTTTACGAGACCCTTTCAGCGCAACGCGTTACCTTGCCCCTATCACTTTCGATGCTTCGCCTTCAGACGAAACTGCCTGTGTTTATATTTGTTTGGTGTAGCGACAGGTATTCGGCGGGCGAATAAAGCAGACGACAGAAATCGCGGGGGGTATGTATCTTGCTGGAATGGCCAAACGCTCTCCACTTTTTTTCTCGAAAGCCTCGCCAGTTAGCGCCACCCGATCGACCAAGGGAGTGGTCCGGCCACAGCTTGCACGTTGCTGCTTTAAACAAAAGAAAAAGGAGATTGGAGTACGCCTAAGGATCGTCTTTTAGTGGAACGCGATAGCATTCAAAGATCCCAGACTGCTTCTCGCTCTTCTCTGCAGCTGCATCTAATGTAACCGTAATGTTTACGGGGAAACGCTGACGGCGAACGCTGTGCACGAAGGGGAGCTTTCTGGTAGAAACGCGGCCTCTTGCGTGGCGGACGCGAGTACCATCTGGAAGTATTGCAAGGAACCGGGCGCGCCTCCTTATGGCCTCTGAGATTTGCGCGCGCGAATCTCGGAGGTAATGGCTGCTCTATGAATTTTAGAAATGCTGGAAAATGGGTTTGTGTTTGAGTTTCCACGTTAACAGAAAAATGCTTTCTCATATGTGCAAATTACAGACCGACGCTATCATGTCTGCTGGTTGTGTACAAGTGGTACTTTACGACTTTTCTGAAGTATTTTACTTTGAGAACTTCAATTAGCTCAGTAACTTTGCGCTACATGGCGGGCCTGCGTGGTTCGACATGCCGGACAGCGATACAGGGCCCTTTTTGCTTTCGCGTTAAAATTATCTGGTTTTACGAGCCAGAACCACGATCTGATTATGAAGCACGCCGTAGTGGGGAACTCCGGAATTATTTGGACTCTTTCCGTGCACCTAACTCTAAATACGCGGGTGTTTTGCGCGTTGCAGCTTTACAGAAAGCGATAATACATGCAATATGTGTATGTGTGCGGATGAAGTGCGGCCTCTGCTAAAAATTATTTACAAAAGACCTCGATAGTGTTATATGCGGCCAGCGTTCCTAACGGGCGAGTCATTCATGGGCAATGCTTTACAGTGTGGTTTAATTACGGGCAACTTAAATTCGGTATGCAACAACTCGGAATAAACAGCTTTGCTTTTAATGGGGCTGTCATTCTACAACGTCACACACTGTCTTTCAAAATGACAGCTTTCTTTAGATGGATGGATGGATGGACTTTGGATGGACGTCGGCCGATTTCGTACAATCAAAAGCGGTAGGATTATGTACTAAGGTAGCTATTTGGGCCCTTTTGGTATCCCATAAGTAGGTACAGTGTCGCAGCATAACGAACAAGCACACAAGAAACAACGATCGGACACAAATGCGCCCTGCGTGTCCCATCGTTCTTTCTTGTATCCCTGTCCTTTGTACGCAACAAGATACATAGCAATAGAATAGCCAAATTGGGTCACTAAGTATGCACTGGCTGTTGCACTGCCGACCAGACATGGGCCACGGGGTACGTACCAGTATAGAAAATTCGCACAAGCCACAATTGCACAGCCGACAAAATTCACGCCAGTATAAGTTGTAAAATTTCGCTTTTGCATCGCACCTAATGTGACAGATGCGCCACTGCAAATCTACTTCCAAGTTCCGTAGCTTATCTATAGTTCTAGAGGCGTCACAACCTTGAGATCTTTAGGAGAAGTTGGGAGTACTAAACTGCTGAAAACACCAATCCGGTGCACTTAAGACCAGTCATTTGAAAACAGTAGTGAATAAGCTGCGTAATTCTTTGCAGTAGTCAATAAGCTGCGCTTATTCTGGTTGGACGAAGTGAGGTCTGCCAGTATCGCGCAAACAAGAATTTGGGTAAATATTAATATAAGGCGTGGAATGAGCCTCCATGTATAAACATTCAGGGACATTTCGCTCTTCCTAATACACCTTTTGCCCAAAGGTAGTAACACAGCGGTTGTTGTCCTATCATGCCTCTCTTCCTTTGACAAGGTTCTTACCATAGTCACCGGATTCAGCTTGTATAACGTCGCTTTGGCCTCGTACTCCGGGTACACGACGTCCTGCGAAAGGAAAGTTATGGTAAAGGAGAGTTCCAAGTACTTCCACGTCGATGCTGTGGCCAACGACACCACAAAAAAGCTAAAGAGAATACAGGACAATGGGACAAATGTTCAAATCCTATGGACACCGGGGCACACCGGCGCGGATGGTGGAAACGCAGCCGTTCACGCGGTTGCCGCGCAAGCGGGTGGGCTTGATTACACGTACAGTCAACCGCAAAAGTTTACGGGACGCAGGATCTGCCAAGAAGCTGAATTCTCGCAAAGCGTGGTCACAAAGCCTCGAATTAAATGTTGCAGCATGTAGTAGCCTTCGCCACCTACACAGTGATTCATTTATTACGATGTGTCGTGCCTTTACAGTGCGGGAATTCTCATTTGAAGAGGAAACCACATCCCGTAAACTTTTGCTGTTGACTGTACACCTCCCCACACTCCATTTCCACGCCAAATCCCGCGGACCAAAATCCGTACCGAGTAATATTGGCCGAAGGCTCTCCTAGCAGAGCACTGATGCATTACATTCGCACTAAAACAAAAGCAGACAGTAAACGGAGACTATTAGAAGCTACACCAGTACATGTGTTCGATGACAAGGGCGGGCTTACTCGCACGGAAGAGGTTTTTTTGAATAAGGTTATGGCCAGCGCTGCATACACACCACACATACTTGAGAAATGGCACCAACCCAGACAAGCTACGATTGCGAACACTTATACCCGATGCACACATTGCCAGGAGTCATGCAGAGCAGACTTGCAACAGCTCATTTGGGGCTGTGCAGATGTTTTCCAAGGGAGATACAACATTTACTACACGGATACATTAGAACACTAGGAATTGGAATACAGACTAACTCTGAAACACACAAAGCCATCGCGACATATGGCAGACTAAGTGGCCTGCTAAGAGTAGTGTAGAAGGGGTCGATCTGCCCATGCGAGAGCGGCGGAACTGAAAATGCACCTGACTCTGCATAAAGCGGAAGATCCAAGACTGAGATGAAGATGTGCATCAGCCAACAGTTCGGTAACCCACATTCCTTTCACTCCTAATCCCCAACAGCGGCCTAGAGCCGTCCCCCTTTTAAAAATAAAGGCTTCATTCATTCATTCATTCATTCATTCATTCTGAAATGGGGTTTATTGTAGCTCGTTCGAGGGATCGCAGGTAGCTCTAGCTCACGAGTCCTAGCGCTTCGCATCAACAACCCGCGCTCGTGTCTCGCGCCGCAGCGGTGGCAGTCCGCACAGTGCCACATGCATATTACCCACTACAACTACAGTGCCACATGCATATTACCCACTACAATTCATTCATTCTACGTCAGTACTTTGAAAGGCCAAAGTATTTTGCGTGATTACTTCTACGCGAATTGGGGAGCAAATGCGGTAGCTCCACCCAAGGTTAAGAGGAAATGTGGACATTTCGGCAGGCCATGCACTGCGTCCATCTAACTCAGTAGTGTTCGAATGAAACAACGTAGCGGACGCCACAGTAAGGGAAAGACAGACTGGTGCAGCATAACCTCAGATAAAGTGATCAGACGAGGAAATTAGCATGCACACACGCGCACATGTATGCACATACAAAAGCTCGTGTGCCCGCAAGCTGACGCAAAACGAGGCTCAATGGACATAGCATAAAGAGGTGTTTGTCTTACGAGTGGGCCTAAACTGTGATGAATATAACGATGTTGCTTACGAACGAGCACCTATTTAGGTTAATGTGCCTCAACAATTAAGGCTGTAAATACGCGCGCTGCGTAATAAACTCGTTAGTGATGTGTGCCCCCTTCACGGCGTTCTTTATAGCCCTTTCTATTTTTCAGTACTGTTCCATTCTTCAGTATGCTGTTGATCTAAAACTTGCTTTCACCGGATTTCTTTTGTCTTCAGAATTACAAGAAAGGATACAATTGCAAAATAGATTAAATATTTCAAACTGTTTAGTGAGTTTTGGGAAGTTCACAGCATGTGGATACCATACGAAAACTCACTACTGCAGCATTAGATATGTGCACATCAACTAATTCTTCCCTAACAGGCTTGAAAAGCACGAATCTGACCACTTGAAAAATAAGTATGTTGCAAAGCATTGTAAAAAAGAATGGGAAGTAAAATCAAAGAAGCTGCATCGAGCAGATACGCCTAACCATCTACATTCCCACTGGTTTTACTCCAAACAGAAGTGTTTCAAGACGTATGCAGCACATCTGAAATACATTTAAATTCATCAATGCATTGGCTGTTGATGCACCATCTTGGCATACGCAGTTGTGAGCACAGCGCCTGAAAAGGTTCAGGCAAGAATGTCTATGCGATAAGTAAATAGGCGTCACAACATCTACGAACAGTCTATGTATGAACCTACAATGCGATGATTGATGTGATGCGGAGGGTGTAAGTTAAGGTGCGTAGGGTGGATATTTTTGTGACAAGAGGTAGAAAAGTTTTCAAATCACTTTGGTCATACTTTCCTTTTATAATGTTAAAGTTGACTTGGCTGCGCCTATATGAGAAAAATGATCTGCACTGGCACTGCAGTTCCCACCGTGAGCCTGTCGATGTCATTCAGGCTCCACTGCAATGCCAAGACGCTTTGACGACGCTTCCAGAGCTCCATGAAAATAGTTGCTGCGAACATTACAAATAAGATGATAAAGGTTAATATTTTTGTTTTCCTCGAACGCTTTCTACAGAATGCGCACCATGCTGGCAGACTCTGTAAACTGTTTCTATTTTTGGCGGTATTGTGTGCAAGCACTGTCTCGCTTCAATGATGGCGATGGAAAAGATGGTTTAGCGAACAATAACGAGTGCGCTAACATTCAAGAAGATACTTATGCATATGACGCAGTTTGTCTAAATGTATTTGTTGTCGACTTGCCTGCTGCATATTTGGCTTTTTGGAATCCGCAGTTATTACCGCATATGCGATAGTAGTGCATATGTGCTAGAGTCGGCATGTGCTCCACTATCTAAGCACCTATAGTGAACAGAACCCATGCAAGTACTGAAAGCTGTTGGGCGCCCTGGTTATTAATTATGTAAAATAACAGTATACAGTACTTACTGCAACAAGTATTCGACGCCGCACAAAACTAGCGACTATAGTCAGCAACGTCGCGAAGCATTAAGATTATTTGCATAATGACTTTCAGTCACCAGATTCTTCAGGCCTGCTTTATATTCATAAGTGCAAGTCATGCGATGACTTAGGCGCCGATTGGATCGAAAAAAAAAAAACTTTTCATTTCTGTTGCTTTAACAAGGCATCCATCTGTAACTGTTTAGTGACATAGCACTGTCGCGGTCGCTAATAAGAATAAATATTAATGATTATAACAGTGACAGTACTCAGCTTTGAGTAGTTAGCAAAAAAATCCAGCTTCTTTTCACACGTCCAAATGATATGAACTGTGACAGGCCCGTTTTCAAACCCTCGGACTGTAATATTTCATCCTATCTTTACACAGACAAGCAACAACCGTGCTATTGGGAGCACAAAGAAAGCCCAAATAGTCGTACTTACCCCACAAGGCCATAAATATTGCAAAGCCTACTGTGGCTCCATTGTCGACAATATACATGATCTGCAATAGAAATATTACTTTGTCTGGACAGTTTACCTTGAAGATTTCTGCGTTCGATACTTTTTTATAGATGCTTGTGAATGCGTTTGCAAGTTTGCTCAAGGAATCGTCACTGCAACACACACTCGCCACGCTGCGTGGGAAGCACAGAAGCTCGCCATATTATAAGCGCCAAGGTTCCGTGACAATTTGATATTTCAGTGGACGAATTCAATGTATTACTCTTCTTCAGCTTCGTCAGAAAATCAATGTATCGCATGAAATTAGTAACTTGAACTGATTAACAGTGGGTAAACAAGCCAACCTTTTCACAAGGAATTTGTCTCCGTCAGGGCCTTGACGATGCCACGTCTCTATATCAAAGTTTTTTGTTACCGGGTTTAAACTTTCTTAGTAGTAATTGGTTACTAAATCAAAATAAATAAAGGGAAGGAACTTATTGCTGACTGCACTGCAACTGCCTAGTGCTGCCTGCGGACATCTGAACGGCGGTCAACAGTGGAGAGATCGAAGAAGAGGAATAAAAGAACTGCGTGAGAGGATAACAAAGATGATAGAGTAAAAGAAGGGAACTATTCCTTTATATGCAATACGACGACTAGGTAAAAGTTGATCCGTAGTTCGCCTGAAGAGCTACTTCCTCAAAGGATCTTATCACCCGGCCTCGCACATAGGTACTGTAAAGTTTTCTTCGAAGATTTTAAATCAATGTTAGAATTTTTTTTGTTAGCACTACAGCACAAAACAAGGGCAGTTGCTTAGCTCGGCTATGCCAGGTTATACGTAGAGAAAGTTAAGGCATAGCATGGTTAGCCTTGGTTAATCTTGATTGCAAGTCCAGGTTAGTCTGGTTGTCTAGCTATGTTGCGGCGTTTAGCCAGTCGTTCAGCGCGCTGTTCGTCTGTTTCCTGGGCGATTCGTTTCCTCTTCATCTCGTTCCGATGCCGATTCCAGGCCTCCTCCTGCTTATCAGAATTGTCGCCGTCCACACTGACGCCTCAGCTGTGGTTGCGGCGCATGGGACTATCCTTTTCAATCCTCCGACATGTTATCAGGCATGCGACGCAGTTGGCGAAGCGAGTGGAGGCGAGCGCAACGACGAGGAACGCGGTGTGACGTCATACCAAACGGCCACGGCGGAAAGGCGCGGCGCTGCGCAGCGGCGGAACACCTTGTGGCTCGGTGCTACTAGTGGCGCATGCGCAGTAGTGACTAGGGAGCGAGAGAGAGAGAGAGAGAGAGAGAGAGAGAGAGAGAGAGAGAGAGAGAATATGCGCGGCGAGGCGCGCGTTGTGACGTCATGTACCTCCTCTGAGCACCGCCACGGCGAAATCTCAAGTTCGTGACCAGTAAAGCTTTCGCTTTAAAAGTGAGAACACGCACACAGACATAGCGTAGCATGAGGACATTCGTACTGAGTTAAGGCACACCTTCATGATGTCACGCCTCTACACACTCGCCACTTAGAATGAGTGTAATAAACTATTATTCGGCCACTGGATTTATACTTTTTTCTTTTCTGACAGAGTGATACTTGCCCTGCTATTTGTGCATTTGTTGTACAGGTACTCGTAAGGGCAGGTTTTGTTACAGGCTGGGCACATGATGAAGTCACCGGCGATGCTGCGGTCGCAGACCTCAGTACTGCAAAGTATTTAGAAGAGGCACGGGCTCGGATTGTAAGCAAGCTTTCAGAAAAAGGAGGATATACTATAGAAGGCTAGTTGGTGTTTGCTTGCGTTTACGCTATACGTTTATCTCATCCGGAATACATAATCTATAGTTTCATAAGGCTTAACTACGTGGTGTTCATCAGAGACACGAACGACTGCTCTTGGCCCTTACGAAAACTGGAGATTATTTGCTTCAAATACAGTTGGTTATTCAATGTTCATGTTTAAACAATTATGTGGTGTACGTTTGGTCGCAAGAAAACTATAATAGATGCTGCTTCTACCACTTTTTTGTAGTCTTTAGCACAACAGGCTTGCTCTGAAAATTTATCTCAGGCCCAACACCGATGCCGCCTTTTGAAATGCATTTAAAACGCCGAATTGGTTTCTGAGATACCCTGGGCCAATGTTAATGAAATTTGTTACATTTAAGAGAAAAGGTTAAAATCTAGTCACTGCCAGAAACGCAAATTTTATTTAGGACCTGAATATTTTTACAAAAATTGCCAAAAATTGGTAAATGGTAAGAATAGGAACATGACGTTTTAAAGAAACTGCACTTCCCCAAACTGTTCCCGTTAGAACATGCAAACTCGACAACTTTGATGCAATAGTTTTTATCTTACGTATATTTTTACAATGTTTGCAAGGGTTCTGCTAAAGACCTAGCCACATATTAATGGTTTACTTACGAGGCATGCATAATATATCCATATTGTCCGCTATAAATTGACTAAACTTTCAATTTACAGAATTGCGATATAATTTACATCGCTGAGGTACATTTACAGGTACAGGTACACTTGATAGTTAACTTGAGTACCGGTAAACTTGATAGTTCTGTTTTCTGAAAACTTGCAATTTTAGACGATGTTTCTATTAGAAATCGACGGCCTAAATAAAGAATACACTTCCAACAGTCGCCACCTTTTAACTTATTTTTTCAAATGAAGCAAAAGTGATGAAATTTGGTGCAATGGTTGCCGACTAAAAAGAATAATACTTTCCCATGTATTAGATAGGTTATCCTTAGCTGAAACTTCTTCTTCAGAGAATTCGGAAATTTTGCCCACAGAAGTGATCAAGAACTATATTTATGAATATCTCTTACTTTGTAACTGTTCGTAAGAGGATATTCCAGCCAATTATGATGCTGGACAAATTATAGCGAAGCGGGTCAGCCAATAAATAGCAAATTGTACGCAAGCGCAAAATTATTCGTGAATTCATCCCCAGCGGTCCATAAATTGTTTTTTAGCATTATTTACCAACTACCCTACCCTATACGTACCGAAACTACACTATGGTCTAGGCTTAAAGAGAACGTGCCCTCCGCTATCGGTTACAGCTGAGATAAAATGTGATGCTCCACAGGAATACATTTTTAATGCGTTAGCATTCTTAAAGTACTTCACGCACTGTACGGGAGTCTTGTGCCTGTCTATGCTTGTACGTACGCATGTATCTACCTACGTTTCTCTTTATCTAACCGGTTTTCCCGCCTGCCTTGGTCCCTCAATAGTCAGTGGTCGAATAGTTAGCGCATGGGTGTGCCGTGCTTCCATTTACAGTAGACGTATCGTACTAGAGCACGTTGCGTTTTCGCTCAGACAGCCAGATTTTTCCAAATAAACCCGATCAGTAGCCATAAAGTGTTGTTGAGACCTGGCCATTGCGGCAGTGGATATTGTTTGCCGCCATTTGTAGACGTAGAGCCTGCATCTGTCCTCCCACCAGATTAAATATGACAACGTTTCATTGCGACATACCTTATACGATAGCTGCGCCCTCTGCCACGACCATTCGAACTAAACGAAAGACGCCCTTCGTTCGCCCCGCCATTGCCGCCTATGGCACACATTTATGGATAATTTCGAAAATGTACACTGATAGCACCTGGCGAACAAAGACGTCTTTCTATGCAGTGTATAATAATACATGACCTCACATGTCCTGAAGAGCCTTCAGTTTTCGAAGAAGCTGCTTTGTTAGTTGTTCCTAATGCTACCTTTGTGTTTTTAATAATACCTACACTTATTGCTCGCATTTTCTTTCTTGAAAACATTGATAACGAGCTTGCCGCTCGTGGCATAAATTTGCCCGGTGCTGAGCGCCAAGGTAGACACGCAAGAGAGATAACGATTATCGTTTAAGGACACGACGAACACCAAAGGGTTCAGAATTTTGTTAGAGTGTTCATTGCATGAATTTGCCCCTTCTACTACTACTACTACTACTACTACTACTACTACTACTACTACTACTACTACTACTACTACTACTACTTCGACTACTACTACTACTACTACTAGTAGTAGTACTAGTACTACTAGTACACACAAAACTCCACTGCAAACCATGCAAGCTGTCACGTTCAATTTCCTCCTTCCACCCATGCTTACGCCGGCGTATTCGTGGTCATTCCGAGGACGCCGACCAATGTGGTCAGTAGTCCTACTGCCGCTGGGAGGAATAGCATGGTCGTGTAGAAGCCTAGCCAGGCAAAATAAAGGCCGGTCTTCTCGCCGAAATACCGTCTGCGAGACAAGATCCCGACAGCAATGAGCGAGATGGGCATCTCTTCGTATAAACGAGCAAGGACCTCAGAGTGTAAGGCATTCGCAGTTTATCGTTAAGAATCGTATCATCGATCAGCCTAGTTATTGAATGTAATATAATATTATCGAAAGCTACACCGTTTTACTGGCGAAAAGCGCTAAATATACAGAGTCGTTCCGGGTACGACTTTTGAGAATTCTGTTGCAACAGAACTGCATACTGGCCTGGTTGGTCCTTGCTAAATGACATGTATTTTGCATCAATTTTACACCCACAAAAGGAAGATACATAAAGACAACACGGGCAGCACTTCCAACTGGCTTAATTTGGGCTTTGACCCATGAACATATACATACACACATGCTCTAGTTTCCGATTTGTAGAAATGCAATTTGTACCTTTCTTTTTTATATAGGAAGCTTCCATTAGCTCACTTGGTGTTTGAAATCTACTTCTGACAAGAATCCTAATCTCAGAAAAACGTGGTTTGCACATGCAGGCCTTGCAGTGTGCAGGCAAATGTGCCACGCCATCTTTCATTAGATTTAGTTCGTGTTCTCTGGCTCGTTCATTTATGCAGCGTTCAGTCTGTTTTATATAGGACTTGCCGCACTCAAGGGGAATTTCATACACCACGCCCATAGCGCATCTCCTGTAGGACGTGCCATGTTTCTTGCCACAGCGTTGCGAACCAGTCTCCTCGCGAGTGGTTCTCGAACAGAGTCGACGCAGTTTGACGGGGGCAGAAAAGGCGATGGGTACACCATACCGGCCTGCCACCTTCTTGAGGTTATGGGAGACCTTATGAACATAAGGAATCACTGCAGGTCTTGCGGTGCTGGCTCTTTATTCTTCCCTTGTTGCGCTGGTACCTTTAACCTTCCGTAAAAGACTTTCGGTGACCGAGGTCACCAACGACTCAGGGAACCGTGCTGCTTTAAGTCGCTTAATCTGATTATTGAACGAGGCCTGCATCGTGTGAGTACACAACTATCTGAGGGCAGACTCCAGGCAGAGCATATCAATTCCACGCTTGACAATTCTGGAATGGCATGAATTATACGGTGAGTACTGGTAAGACACAGCTGTTATACCCTTTTCTCTTGAGGGATAATGGCAACCTGCTGTCCATGATCTGAGAATGACTGCCAAACGCACCCCAGCCCATTCTTATTCTTCTGATTATTTCAGTCTCATGATCCGGATCCACGGTCACTATCTGCCCTAAGTAGATGTATTCCCTTACCACTTCCAGTGCCTCGCCACCTATCGTAAACTGCTGTTCTCTTCCGAGACTGGTAAACAGTAGTTTTCTGCAGATTAATTTTTAGACACACCCTCCTGCTTTGCCTCTCCAGGCCAGTGAGCTTGCATTGCAAATGGTCCCCTGAGTTACTAAGCAAGGCAATATCATTAGCGAATCGCAAGTTACTTAGGTGTTTTCCATTAACTCAATTCCAATTCTTCCCAATCCAGGTTTCTGAATACCTCCTCTAAACACGCCGTGAGTAGCATTGGAGAGATCGTAGCTCCCTGAATGACGGATCTCTTTATTGGGATTTTGTGGCTTTCTTTATGTAGGACTACTGTGGCTGTGGAGCCCCTATACATATCTTTCATTATTTTACATACGGCTCGTCTACACCGTGATTCCGTAATGCCTCCATGACTGCTGAGGTTTCGACTGAATCAAACGCTTTCTCGTAATCAATGACAGCTATATATAAGGGTTGGTTATATTCCGCACATTTCTCTATCACCTGATTGAGTGTGAATATGGTCTATTGTTGAGTAGCCTTTACGGAATCCTTCCTGGTCCTTTGGTTGACAGAAGTCTAAGGTGTTCCTGATTATATTTGCGATTATCTTAGTAAATACTTTGTAGGCAACGGACAGAAAGCTGATCGGTCTATAATTTTTCAAGTCTTTGGCGTCCCCTTTCTTATGAATTAGGATTATGTTGGGCGTTCTTCCAGGATTCCGGTATGCTCGAGGTCATGAGGCATTGAGTATACAAGGTGGCCAGTTTTTCTAGAACAATCTGCCCATCATCCTTCAACAAATCTGCTGTTACTTGATCCTCCTCAGCTGCCTTCCCCCTTTGCATAGCTACCAAGGCTTTCTTTACTTCTTCCGGCGGTACTTGTGGGATGTCGAATTTCTCTAGACTATTCTCTCTTCCGTTATTGTCGTGGGTGCCACTGGTATTGTATAAATTTGTACAGAACTCCTCAGCCACTTGTACTATCTCATTCATATTAGTAATGATATTGCCGGCTTGGTCTCTTTACACATACATCTGATTCTTGCTCCCCATTCGTAGTTTCTTCTTCACTCTTTTTAGGCGTCCTCCTTTCCTGAGAACATGTTCAATTCCATCCATATTATACTTCCTTATTTCAGCTGTCTTAAGCTTGTTGAATAACTTCGAAAGTTCTGCCAGTTTTATTCTAGCTGTGGGGTTAGAGGCTTTCATGCATTGGCGTTTCTTAAGATCTTTCGTCTCCTGCGATAGCTTACTGTTATTCTAAGGAATTTAGTACGAGTTCTATTGCACACTCCCATAACTCCCAGTGATGCCAATAAGGTTGTCGTTCATGGCTTCAACACTAAGATCCTCTTCCTGAGTTAAAGCCGAATATCTGTTCTGTAGCTTGATCCAGAATTCCTCTATTTTCCCTCTTACCGCTATCTCGTTGATTGGCTTCTTATGTACCAGTTTCTTCCGTTCCCTCCTCACGTCTATGCTAATTCGACATCTTACCATCGTATGGTCACTGCAGCGCAGCTTGCCCAGCACGTCTACATCTTGTATGATGCCAGGGCTAGCGCAGAGTAAGGTCTATTTCATTTCTAGTCTTGCCATTTGGGTTCCTTCACGTCCACTTTCGGCTATCCCGCTTACGGAAGAAGGTATTCATTATTTACATATTATTCTTTTCTGGAAACTATACTAATAACTCTCCCCTGCTATTTCTAGAGAATATGCCATATTCCCCCACTGTTTTGTCTCCAGCCTGCTTCTTGCCTACCTTGGCATTGAAGTCGCCCATCAGTACAGTGTATTTTGTTTTGACCTTACCCATCGCCGATTCCACGTCTTCATAGAAGCTTTCGACTTCCTGGACATCATCACAGGATGTAGGGGCGTACACCTGTACGACCTTCAATTTGTACGTCTCGTTAAGTTTCACAACACCTGCCACCCTCTCGTTAATGCTATAGGATTCCTGTATGTTGCCAGCTATGTCCTTATTAATAAAAATTCTGACTCCCACTTCTCGTCTCTCCGCTAAGCCCCGGTATAGCACAGTACGTGCCCGCTTTTTCGCACTGTATATGCGTCTTTTGTCCTCCTAACCTCACTGAGCCCTATTATATCTCATTTGCTGCCCGCCGCTAATTTCTCCAATAGCACTTCTAGACTCGCCTCACCGGATGACGTTCCAGCGTTAAACGTTGCCAGATTCAGATTCCAATGGCCGCCTGTCCGGAACCAGGTATTCTTAACATCCTCTGCTGTGTCACAGGCCTGATCGCCACCGTGATCAGTTGTTTCACAGTTGCTGGGGACTGCGGGCCGGGGTTTGATTGTTGTATTCATATACAACAAGTACTGCCAAGTATTGCCAACAAGTACTGCCAAGTACTGCTATAGGCCAAGTACTGCACCAGGGTGGCCAATCCTGCTCTGGTGAGGGAGTGCATTAACGGTTCTGGTCATTAACGGTCATTGGGATCAGGCCGCACTCCAGGCCTGTTGATGCAAATGAATTAATGCGCGATTTTTTTTAATCCGGTGGAAAACTGCGCGGCACCGGGATTCGAACCAGGATACTCTTGCATGCGAGGAGGATGTTCTACCTCTACGCCACCGCTCCACCGCAACATATATAAAGGTGATTGCAAATACCGCAGCATATAAACATGACAAGGTCTAAAGCATGAGTTAAACATATCAAGATGTAATGAAGCCGAAATCCGAACAACAAAAAGACACTACTTGAGACTAACACACGTGCTGTGAAGATACTGAAAGTGGCATTCTAACAGAGACAATGATGCGTGGCTAACACAAGTCTCTCCTAACCTTTTGATGTGAAATCCCTCGATTATTTCCCGTGTGGTTTGGCATTTGTGTCTTGAAAGAATTTTTGTGTCTTCCAACAAAGGTTTGCAACCGCAATTGAAACAATGCGACGCTAGATGTGAAGCATTAGCGTTGTTAAGTGATTGTTTGTGTTTTTTCAGTCTAATATTAATACACCTACCGCTCTGTCCAATGTAAGTTTTCTAGCACTTAAGTGGAATCTGATAAACTACCTATGTTACAAGGCCCAAAAGGGGACACATGTCTAACGCCGCAGTCATTTTTTTTGGCACCCTGTTCGATTTTCCTATTTATCATAGGGCATATGATAGACAGTTTGCGGGGGCCCGAGAAAACTGTATTGACGTCATATCTATTGGCCACGTTCCGTAAACGATGTCGACTTTGTTCATAGTTGGTTTTTGATGTTTATGTGGCTTTGTTGTTCAGAAACACGGTTGAGGGAGCTGCAATACAGACACGGAAGCGCGCACTGATGTCATTTCTATATATTTCGTGGACATTCCGAGCTCAGAAAAAAAAAAACAGTCGCGAAAATTCTGACCACATGGAATCAACTTCATTTGTGTGCTTATAAGCGGGCTTTACAACTTCTCAAATGTAATTTATGCCCTAATATGAATACCTAAAATTTTGTATAATCAAACGAACTAATCGCGCTTCAATGAGCAACTCAAGACGGATACGAAAGATACGGCGTTGATCTCACTTGTTCAAGGTGTACCACTCTATTTCTAATGTTTGGTTCTAACTACGTAATAAGCACACAGAATAGGCAACACAGCATGGAGGAGCTTCATTGTGAAACCAAGGAATTCTCGGCTGTTCATTTAAGCATGCCTCCCAATGGAGTCTCATCACAGCGTTCCCGAAAAAAAAAAGGCTTATTATGTTGTCGTGACAGGGCACGAGGCTATACTTGCGCAGTGTTTCCCCATTTATGATGTAATTTCGTGAGTGGAGTGGTGACAGTGTAATAGCGGTGCAGCGAATGTAGAGTGTCACAACACGAAGACCGCACATCCGTAGTCAATGCATATTCACTCTAATGTCTTTAAAAGCTGGAGGTGAGCGTATTCCAGATCATCGGATGACCAATGCTGAAGCGTCACGCAGAGCCCAAAATCACCAGAAAATGCCAAACCTGATGAGTCCCAGCGGCTGTTGTTTGTACCATGCCGCCGGATGGGCCCATTCACTGTAAAGCAGCTGTATTGCGAAGGCAGAAAAGATAAGTTCACTTTATTCCACAGAAGCACATCTACAAACGAATATCTTTTTTCGGGATGAAAGCACCAACTTGAGAGGAAAATGTACTACCTGATGGTTTACGATAATAACTTAGTGTGCAACAATAAAATTACACACCGGAGCGACAAGACATTGTCACTTTGTGGAGTGAAGGGGGAAAGTCAAACGCGGCCTCAATAGTGAGCTGAGAATTTACCGGTTTATTAGGCGCGCTTGTGCCCAGAAATACATGCAACGCTCAAATCACAACGACAGCCGTGGGCACAGTCGTCGATCCTTACCTGCCGTGGTTGCTTATTGTCTATGGTGTTCAGCGGCTAAGCACGAGGTCGCGGAATCGAAACCCGGCCACGGTGGCTGCATTTCGATGGGGCCGAATTGCCAAAACACCCGTGTGCTTATATTTAGGTGCACGTTAAAGAACCCCAGGTTGTCCAAATTATTCCGGAGTCCCCGCTACGGCGTGCCTCATAATCAGATGGTGGTTTTGCACGTAAAACCTCATCTTTTTTTTATTGATCGTCGAATCTCATGGGAAAAGGGCGTCCGTCATTTATACATTAATCGCTGTACATTCCAGAGTGACCCTGGTGATTCCGTACACCAGAGAATGTCTAACACTCTTCGCGATGTCCATGCAGTCTGATAAGGATCCTTGCTGTAGATTTGGCAACGACGTTCAAATAAATTTATGACACTGTAGGCTCGCTTTTCTTCGGCTGACAAGTAGATAACGGCGCTAATTCGATAAAAACGAACACCGAAAAGAAGTAAAAATAACGCGTGATAATACAGTACATCATTATAGCGAAGAGACAGAGGAGCCAAATACGCAAAATAGCCGCGAAAGTTTGTGACGACTGAGACTGACGTCATCTATATGTCATGTCTTCGAAGAACCAGGAATTCAGCAATAAAAGATCTGACTTTTAATTTGGGCTGAATTCCCTGTCAGAGTATACTGCTGCATACACCCTCAAAAAAGAAAGCTCCTAAATAGCAATTCCTAGAGCCAAGCTTGATTCTGTGCTTCGTTGAATTGTCTATTACTGTAGCAAGTTGGGCGAACTTACCCTCCTCTCGGTGGGAACTTCTTTGAGAGGATCGAAGGTTCCTGTCCCGATGGGACCCTGTGCAATTAATTCATCGTTAGACTTTGCGGCAAATTAGCAGGGCTATCAAAGTAGGGGGCACACTAAAATGACTAAACATGTAGTATAACTGCAATTATACGCGTAAGCAAACAGAGAAGTTCAACGTATAAATAAAAAAGGGCGTTCTAAAGCATTCCAAAATTCTTGCAACGGTAATGAGCGGATGTTTCCAGGTGTTCGACTCCATATTTATGTATGGTCCCGGGAAAAACAGTCTACGTAGAATAAGTCAATCAGAAGATGAACGAAAAGTATGCTTAGTTGCTGACTATCAGAGGCGTGGCCAGAGAGTGCACACCGGGGAAGTCAATCCAATTAAATCCTATTTCTAAAACACGCCTGCCGTGGTAGCTTAGTAACTGTTTAGATCCTATTATGGAACAGCGGCAAGTATGGACAAATTCAGATATTTTTTTTATTGTTCGAGACAGTCTGTAATGCCTTTCTTCTTTTCACTCTTGAAGCGCTATACTCAATCGGCTTTAAGGAAAGAGGGCCGACCTGTTTAAACGCTGCCTCAGTATAGAACTAAAAAGAAAACTAAATTTCTTGAAATGACTGAGCATGAAAGTAAATAAAAGGTAAGGTGAAGCATGTTCACGGCCTAACAAGCAGTAGCACCGTCTTGTGAATTCCTTGTTTTTCAAGCCTCAATAACTGCTGCTGTCATGAAGGGATGCCGGCGTGAGTTGGATTAACCGAAGCCGCATACTAAGCGACATTTTATTCCATAGCAACGCATGGTTTCTCGCCGGTATATTACAGTGCGTTCGTACAAAGCAAAAAGCCTAGTTAACTGCCACGTGTAATTAACGAGAGTCAACGGTATGTGTAATTTTTTAATGCTGTAAACAAAAGTGGTTACCGAAACTACACAGCACTAAATCAGAACTGTCATGGATAGAGAGTGATAAATAAGAAGCTCCACACTTTACTGTATAACGTAGTTTATAAAGTGCACTGGGGACTCTAGCACATCACCCCCTCGCCTTCCCAAAATTTATGTACGCCAGGAAATCTGGCATGCAAAGACGTGACACACACCTGCTGCCACTCCCCTTCTGCAATCAAGTGCACTCCCCCCACCGCCCTCTCCAGAAAGAAATTCCTGGCTACACCAAAGGTGCCTATATCTGGTGTACGATAATTTGGGTATTTTTCAAGTAAGTTGTTGCGGAAGGCGCGTTATTGAGTTGAAAAGAGAGTGTGAAGTTTCACTAACTCGACGCTGCGTCGTTCAGAAGGAGCAGCGCAATCAAAAGATACTCATTGAGAAGATGGTGAAAAAGCAGTGGTGGTAGTAATGCAACGAAGTACTTTCGGAACACTGTTAATGTTGCATGTCCGGAAGAATAAAAGTCATTTCAAGATGCAGGAGCGTTTGCTGGGATCACTGATTTCGGGGGCCGTGTTCTCGACCGCCAACTTCCATTCTCGCGTAACGTAATGTCCTGTAACACGACTCACTGCTGGAATGGCGGCAACGCAACTCCGCGGGAACTAGTCGCCGCGAATATCACCAGCTTAGAGTCACAATTCCCACACTCCAGTTCTTATACGAAAGAAGAAGGCAGAGGTTTACAAGAGAAAATGCAGCCTCACGTTTCACTGACTTCACATGCCTCACCTACCCAACATTGGCAGTACTAAAACAATATGAGGGAGCACGGTCAAAGCTGGATATTAAATATGACGTGGCATGTAGACTAGTGATATAATATACATAGTGATAATATATATATATATATATATATATATATATATATATATATATATATATATAGTGATATAGTGATATATAGTGATATATAACAGGGAGAGATAATAAACAAACTACTTGCGTGTTTTACGACTGTTAGAGATATTTCGTTTATTCTCTGTATATCTTACCCCTTATGTAACACCCTCCCCCTTTTAGGTCCTAAAAGTTGATACAATAAAAATGAAAAATGAAAATGAAAAGAAAAACCAAATTACGCAGCGTAGCTTTCTTGCCGCGCATAATATTATCACAACACTTTCGCATTTCACAGTCCTGCCCGCAACAATAAATGTTAATGTCACAGAAGGAACGAAAGCGTAACAGAAGTGTAACTTAATTCCACAGAGTTACTCATGCAGGGCTAGACGAACATTCCACTTGGAAGAGTAGTGGTTTAGGCTAGTTGGTGTTCCATAACGCAAAGTGGTGCAGCGCGAAGCAGGAGAGAGGAACACAGAAGCACTCCTCCTCGTCCTTCATGTGTCCCTCCGTCCTGCTTCGCGCTGAACCACCTAGCATTATTAAAACACTAAATTATGTGCAATAATATCGAGATACACTACATTTCGTACGCGTATTTATAAAGAAAAGGTGAGAGTAATACAAAGAACAAATAATAGCCCGCAAATGTACAGAGCCTATGCATGTTCAGGTTCTAAGATGTCCTTCTCTTACGTCATGCAAAGGGTAGGCTTGCAAGTAGACGTCGTCGTTGAGTAGCTTGTGTATGCCTGTGGCCATAAAACAAAAAGACAAAACATTCGGCTTAAACACTGGTTAATTTCTGGAATTAAAAGTCCAGTACGAAACTGGTTACGAGAAAGAAAAAATACACTCGCCTAAAACATTGTCTACTGAAGCTGTGAGGTACCATCCCTCTCCTAACACTGTTGTCGCTGGTAGACAAATAACAAAATTAAAAAGTCTTTCCTTTACGATTACTGACAAAAGGCTTGGTGTCGGTGTCCGTTACGATTTATATAAGCGCGCACTTTCACGACTTCACATTTTCATGAAGCACATAGCAGGTGCTTCATTGTCGTCTTCGTTTAAAGCTTGCATTTCTTTAAACCTTCAAACGTTAGAGCGTTTGTAAAGCTGCAGTGATTAGCGTCTTGTCCAAAGGACTCACCGCAAACAAAACTCACCACAACTGCAAAGTTAGAACACCGTGCGCTACGTAATCTGACCAAAATAGCGGCGATACCGTACAGCAGTCGATTGTTTCGAGTTTCTCACTTCTAAGCATGTCTCCCACCTTTCGTGTGTCGTTTTTGCTTATGTTTGTCCGAACAGCAACGTCGTTCTTCAAAAGTCCTCGCAAATTTCAGCCGCTAACCACTTATAGCGTTTTGCTTTTAAGTATGTGTCCATGTTTTTCGTGTATATTTATATCCAAGGAGAACAGCAATAAGAAAAACTCTGCGTGAAACCTCCTGACCGGTGCCTCCAACCTATGATAGCAATTGATCCTCCGTAAACAAGAACCTCCAAGCCTGAAGTGACACCTGACTTCCATCCCACTTTTCGCAATGCATTTGGAATTGTTCGGCCTTCTCAAGTTTCTTTTTTGTTTAAGTAAGTTTTCCGACAAAACACACTAGTGAAAATTTCGGCGCTAGTGTCTAGGAAGGTGGAAGCATTGCCGCTCAGTGAGAATGGGCACGATGGTCAACGCGTGGATTCGCCTAAATTTTGTCTTTCTGGCTTCAAAGTAATCTACCAGTTGAAAGATTTTCAACAAAATTTAACGAAATTTCAACATTATGTTGTGTTATAGATGCACCAATGTGCATCTGGATTGGCACGTGCAATGGCTAATGACATGGGCAATGGTTTGGCAATGAATTATGCATTCGAGCAGAGTCCTATTCTTTCCTGCGTTTATAAGAATATGATCGCTTTGCACTTTAAGACAATGTAGTCAGATACATCATAGCAAATACAGTCACAAGGACATCCAAACACTGACCATCCTTGCTACAATAGTTTAACGATAGCACCTCCAGAGTAAGTTTAATAGGATACTCCATGGTTTATTTTTTCCGCTTTGATTATGTATGCTTGCCGAAACAGCGCGCAGGGTCTTCTCAATCCTCCTGCAATCAACCGGAAGCTTGCATGCGCGGCTTTACGGAAACTTGTTATAACCTCTTTGACTTTCTTTGTCTTCGTATGCAGTCCTCATGAGCACCTCCCACGCTATCCGGCTTCGAATGGCTTGCGAGAAGAAGGTCTCCTTGTATTGCATCAAGTACCTGCGTAGACGTGGGGCGAAGAGTGATCGGTTCTGCCACTAATATATCGGAGCTATACTAAACCGTTTAAAGGGACACTGAATATATGCATTAAATCCATTTATACTGGTAAAGCACAGTTACTTAACTTTGCCGCAATATGTTGTTCATTAAAAAAATGAATATCACTTTTATTTTGAAATTTAGCGCCGGAACGACAGTGCTGTCAGGTAGGTGCAATTTCATGACTTTCAAACGAATCGTCTTCTTTCTTTTTTGCTAATTGAGCCGTTGTTGCTCAGTAAAAACTCTTGAAAGTTGCCGACTGCAGCCTTCGCCTGTTTTAGCATGTAATGTAATAAATTTTTTCCAATAACAGAATTAACTTGGAGAAGGTAGACACCGTCAAAGTACATGATGTCACAGCCTACTGGCGCAGTAACATTACAACGGCGTCGCCACCCGTCTATCATTTTCATTCTTTTTTTTCTGGCTTACCAAGTTTCTTACAAAGGTAACCAACTCGGTATTGCAGAGCGGTAATATACAAATGTAGCCCAAATAATTTTCTATTTGGTGTGAATTTCTGTGCTGGAGATAAGCCGAAAGGAAACTGTACTCGGGGACGTAGTAGATAAATGCTTCCCCGTATTCAAAAGTGCACCTCGACTCGACTGTAACCCCGTGAACTATGCGGAGTGCAGCACCGGGTTTCTATGTCACTCCGAAAAGGGGATACCCAAGAATAATAATAAATTTGTTTAGGCAGATAAACTATTCATGTCAAAACTTTGACTCGGCCAAGAAAGGTTGGTTATTGCTAAAGCGAATGAATGCCAAGTTTTCTGTTTTGAATTTCAGGCCGAAAAGTAACCGTAAGTGTCACATCACGGATTTTAGTGCGCTTGGTCGGTTTTAGGCCGTTGTGGCGCTTTACATGATTTCGTAGGTTGCAAGGTTGAGTTATTTAGCTGTCTTGCTACATCGTCCTTCTTACCAACAAACCAGTTATTACACCTGAACAGACGGTGTCAGTTTGAATTATGTCATGGCGCGTTACTGCGGAAACATCTGGGGCGGGGGGGGGGGCATCGGCACCCGTCTTTCGTCGTTGCGCTTTTTATGGCTCTCCTACCCACTATCGCGGTAAAATGGTAATTTTTCTGCTACAGAAGCGGAATTTACCAACGCAGCTGAGCTCAGTAAGGCTTTCTATCTTCCTAGCACGAGGTCGCGGGAGTGAATCCCGGCCACGGCGGCCGCATTTCGATGTGGGCGAATTGCGAAAACACCCCTGTACTTAGATTTATGTGCACGTTAAAGAAACCCAGGTGGTCGAAATTTCCGGAGTCCTCCACTACGGAAATCACTACTCCACTCATAATCAGAAAGTGGTTTTGGCACGTAAAGCCCCATAATTTCAATTTCTATCTTCCTTTCAATGTTTCTGCGGTGCGAGGCTTCTTGAAGAATGTCGATTCACACTGCCTTTCAAGTAGCCTCTGAAATAACCGATAACAAATAAATATACATAAGAAGTCTCAGATTGAAAGGTTCATAGAATATCCATCACTAAATTGTCCCGGAGACGGCGTTGTTTCATGATGTCCACCCCTTCCATCTTTTTTGGGCAGGTTATGCGGGGGCGTTGCGGTCGAGCGCTTGCGGTTGCAGTGTCACGGCCAATAAAGCAGTTCTCGCATGATATTTTTTTTTACTTTTTATTTGTCTTGCGTTAAACGAAGCTCATAATCTCGAAAGTCTCGAACAAATAGTCACTAGCACCTCAGGGCAGCCCAAATAATTTAGTGTATAACAGCTTTTCTACGGCCAGATTCAGTTTGATATCTCAGGAAGCGCCCTTTTCATGACGTCAGGATGCAGAAGGTTATCACGTGGGAGCAGCACATCGGTCCTTTCCTACGCTGCCATTTGTCACGAGGTCCGGCGCATAACCGATGGCCGAGCGACCCGGAGAGAGTGCCGAAACGTCCCCATGTCCAGATCCCACGTGACGTTTTGCGTCGTGAGATCACGACACGGTCACTTTCAGGGAAAGCAAACTAAACCTGGCCGTAGCAAAGCCACTATATAAAGTTATTGAGAACGCTCCTCTGAGCGCTCCACTATCTTTTTCCAGAGTTCTTAGAGGCGAGGCCTCCATTTAGCGCAAAAGTGCAGTCCAGAATTTCATGTCACCACTCCCATAGCAGACGAGCTCAGGGCTGGGTTGCTATGCTCAGCTGCAGGAATTCACAGAATCCGTGCGACTAGCAGAATTGGAGGAAGGAGGAGGAGCGCAAGCAACTTGTCGACAAGCATCTCTATACCCTGACTACTCACATGGGCTCTCGCTGGCACACAAACTCAGCGGTGAAGAACTGCTTCTCGTCCGGTATGAGTTTTTTGTCGTAGGGGAACGGTGTCCACAACTTGGCCCACAGGGTGTCCAGTTTGGTTGGCTTTGCTTCAGCTTCGAGTTCTGTCGAGCATTCTTCGAGCTGCGAACATGGAAAGGCATGTTAGGGGGCGGGTTACATGACACATACGGAGTCGTTTGAAGTCGATATCTAATAATAATAATAATAATATATGGGGTTTTACGTGCCAAAACCACTTTCTGATTATGAGGCACGCCGTAGTGGAGGACTCCGGAAATTTAGACCACCTGGGGTTCTTTAACGTGCACCTAAATCTAAGTACACGGGTGTTTTCGCATTTCGCCACCATCGAAATGCGGCCGCCGTGGCCGGGATTCGATCCCGCGACCTCGTGCTCAGCAGCCTAACACCATAGCCACTGAGCAACCACGGCGGGTAGAAGTCGATATCTAGAAAGGATTTCAAGACCGCAAAGATCCGAGTCTTGTTCGGAGAAAATAATCTTAAACACTCCTCCAACCTAGACAGTGCCTGATATTATAAAGAAAGCTTATCCTTCGCAGCGTCTTTGCCACTAGAGACGTCATATTGAGGCAACTGAAAACAATCGCAATAGGTAAGCGTTTGCTGCAGATAGCCACCGCGCAATTTCAAAGAGACTACTCCTACCATTATTCGAAATGACGGCGCAAAGTGACAACGAGGGAAACACTGAAGAAAGACAGGGGACGAGAGCTCCATCCACCCATCCATCCATTCGATCTATTCCTCCCGTTGCTTCGTCCGTCCGTTAATTTATTCATCAACTGAATGAGCAAATGAGCCGCAAATACTGGACACTCAGTATGCATTCCTCAGCTTCGAGTTGCAGAACAATTCCGTGCGCTACCTAATGGCCGCCCCGGAAAGGTGTTGGTCCCGGATTGAATTCTCAGATCAAGGCGATTTTTTTACGCGAAGCGTAAATGGCCAGGTGCACCTAAAGCCCCTCCATACACGTTTCCGCCGACCAGGTTAAGTACCGCCAACCTACCCTCCTCCTCCACGCTCCTCTCCCACTCACCCCATTAGCTTCTGGCGTCAAGCGGAACTTACGTAGCTGCAGCTTCCTGTTCCGAGAGGAAGTGACGCTATATTTTTTAGCGCTGTTTACTTTCGCGTCAATGGAGAGGCTTTATTGCACTAGCTGCGGTTTAAACTGTGAATGCTATTCCATCCAAGAACCACCGCTTATTGTAATCAGCGATCTGATCGTGTTCGCTGCTTCGCGTCAACCTGCGACGGGTTGTGCCGCGAGAGCCAACGTACAGTGGAATATAGAGCCTGGGCGCTTGGAGACCACTGCCGTTTTTCGTGCATTTGGAAAACAGCGACCGCGAACTACTACTTCAGCGGAACACAACAGCTTGTCCCCTTTGCAGTCTTCTTATGGTGACTGCCACAGCTCTGCTAAGCAAGCGCGGGCGTCTCAGCATCGTCTAACAGCAGTCAAAGCGGGAACTCCCGCCGCGCAACTCCAGGAAGCGGAAACGCCGGAACCGGAGATCTTGAAACCGGAAATGCCGGAACCGGAAATGGCGGAACCGGATTTGATGTGAGGGGAAAAGGCGACTCACAACAAAGGTTGTCGCTACTTGAGAAAGCGGCGGTGGCGCGTGGATGGAGGGGTTTTAAGTGCACCGAGAGCCGTCGAGTAGTAGTGTGAAGCCGGGAATAAGGCGGAGGAGGAAGGCACCTGGCCGAGGAGTCGCGCGCCAGGGAAAGTACGAAGGAGCGCGCGGCAAACCAACGCCGCCGAAAGTCTAGGTGGCGTTGAGCGAAGCGGGGAAGGAGAAAAGAGGCGAAGCTTCCCAGAGGTGGAGGGTACGCGAAGGGCGCTGTGTTTACCTCCTCTTGCAGTTGCTGCGGGTTGTGTGCGCGTTATGGAGGTGCCGGGTTCCTCTCGTCATCGAGTTGCCGAGCGCCGTGCGAGGACGAAGCAGCAATGCATGCAACGGCAGGCCAACCACGATTCGACCGGCTCCGAAGTCGTTGCAGAGCGCCGGGCACAAATTGAACAAGTGCAGGCGTGAAGAAGCGCGCCAACAGCAGCGAGCGAAGTGACCTTCGTGCTGTCTATCGCTTCAACGTAAACTGAGCAGCAAGAACACGGGACGCACAAAGGTATGAGCCATTTGCAGATCGCTTTTAAGATACGGCGCGCGTGGCTGCGCTAAGTAAGCAGTTGTTACCAGAGTACAAGCCCCCTCCCCCGCCTTCCTCCCTCCCACCCACGCTTCCTTGCCGCTTTCCTCCCTTGTGCGCGATTCGTCTCACCGTCCCACGCTTTCACTCGCACTTGCAGCATACGGCGCGAGGGAATGATGCTATCACTCTTGGACTTTATACGGAACATCGCGGCGACCATAACGGCAGAAATGTGCCTGGAGATCCCTCATCATTGCTTTCGCAGTTATATATAGGAATGGCAACCCCTACGCGTGACCCGCATTCAGGAACTGACACGTCACTGCAACGTTGTATTCAACTGCGTAGCTTTCTTTGCACCCACACACTCTAAAACATGTTTATTGCAGCCGAGTGGTACTCTCGGGAGGATATCATTTCGTTTTTCATTTCATTATTGCAATTTCCTCCATGTTGGGGACTTCTACAGAACCGATTTGCTCAGCACATTACCTCCGAGATCAGGCGGCACGCTGTGCTACCTCAGGACGCAGCCCGATCTCGGAAGTCATGCTCAATATTTCTTGTATATGTTCCGTGAATGCTCGCAAATTGCTGCGAGCAATTTTGAAACTTTCTGCATTTATTAGAAAGATTATACCTGTGCGAGCGTGCCATCGCTATATCTCCAGCTCAAGGTCATTTCTCACATGGACGTTGATGTTCGAGTTTAGTCTTGTCTTGGCTACCTCTGGTTTTCGTTCCCGTTATTCTTTGCATCTTACCTCGCAGTGCAGGAAACAGCTGTTGACAGCGCTACGTGTGTATACTTTGTTCCTAACGTCCTTGCAATATTTTCTCAAGTTCGTAAACCGTAGGGCAAGTTTTTTTCTTCATTCTTTAGTGTCGCAGGAGCTATGACCGCGCAATAATTGGAACATTTCATATTCCTAACACGTGCGTTGCATGTATTAGTGGACTTGTCGCATCCGTACTGTGAACAGACAACGATGCCAACGTGGAGTGTAAAGAGTGCAGCTTCAAAAGCTATCATAACAAAAATACGATTTTGCAGCTTGTTCCATAGTTGTATTTCAAAAACCTCTGTGATACTTGATGTGTTACTCACGTCTTTGAGGCCTGGCAGTGTCGGAGTATCGCCTTCGCGAACTTTCAGTGTCGGAAAAGGCACCATTCGGCCCCTCTTCTGCAAGAGCCAAGCAACAGAGTTAGCGAACAACTTTATTTCTGACATGTCAAAACTGCATAGTGGCATGTGGAAGGTGACGCCACCTTGCCAAAACCTTAGCAGCAACTGGCGGCAAGCGACTTGCATATCTAAGATAATAAAACAGAAGCGCTACACATTGCGATACACTTGTCCATGCCTCCGCATTGTACAAACCTCGGCACACATTGCGCCACATCACAATTCAAATCAGACATGCATTGATGACGCTTGTCGTATGTGACGTGTGATATCAAGCAGTTACATTAGGCAAAAGCCATATGATATAAAACGTCTAAAATGGCTAAACGTCGGGGAAGACAAATAAAGAAGCACAATACACAAACTCTGAAAATATGACATCGTCTTCTATGTGCCATTGTCTCACTCTACGACGCACAAAACTGCAGCCGAAGGTTCCGCTTCTACTCCTTAATTTGAACCGGCCACGCCAGTACGGACGAGTTTAGGTATGCCCCGGGTGACATTTATCTGTGCCGTTTTGTCAATCAGCCAGTAGTGACGTCACAAGGAAGGTACCTTTTTCCATGACAGGTGGCACTACTCCGATTTTCCATTTTCCTAATTTTTTCTTTTGCAAGAGCTCTGCTCTCGCTACGAATGACGAATTCGTTATTACAGAAGCCTAGTCTTTCCATCTCTTTCGATTTGTTATTCACCTTTAGTGTCATTTTAATGGCAGAAAGAAAGAAAACACGCCGAATATTCTACGCAGCCGCGAACACTTGGGCCTGTTACTAAGCCTTTTGAACATTTATGGAACTTGGATGGACGAAGAAAAAGGAAATAATGGACTCTCTCTCGCCTTCCGTTCTTAGTCACTCGCCTATCTGTACGAAAAAAAAAGATCTTTAAGACTTTACATAGAGCACACAGCACGAGACGCAAAATACGCACATTATTACTTGTTACTGTATTATTACTGTATGTATACTACTGTATGTTACTGTATTACTGTATTATTATTACTGTATGCTTCGTGCTCCGTCGTTGCTTAGCTTTCTTTTTCCTCTTTTTCTTGGCACGTCCTTTTCGCTAGAAATTTACAGCTTCCTTTTCACTTCTACGCAAAAAACGCACAAGAAAAGTGCCCTCGGTTAGGAAAAACTGACAAGCACCAGAAGTAGTGTTGTTGTTCCATATCGGTCATACATTAAACGCTATATCACATGTTCTGTGACTTCTAGTTAACACTTCTGACGCTTGCAGTGTCTTTGACCGCTGCTTGTAGGCTAGCTCCTGTAGGCTAGATCACGGTTTATCTATTATCTGCGACCTGTGTCAGCGAGGTGTTTAAAATCGTAGACTTGTGGGCTGTAAGAATGGAGGTTACGCTAAGAAAAGTAGGTGTAGTTCGGAAGTTCTAGGTTTGCATTTTGCAAACTTAGACCTTACATTTGAAATACCTGTCGTGCGAACCATGGAACCACAAAGAAGACAAAGAGCGTAAGCTCGCAACTTAATCCTCAAAAAGAGCAAACGTTTTTTGTTGAACTGCAGCTTATGCGTGTGCTCTTGCCTAATGTATGATAATGTTTTTTGTTGTTCCTGCTCCTTTGAATATTTTGCACTTTTTTGTCATATCTGGCATTAGGCCACCAGCAGTCACGTGCGAAGTGACCTCACCACTTCAATACCTTATCAACCGCCTTAAGGAGTATTAAATAATCAGGGGTTTGTATATGAAAAAAGAAAAGACAATTCAAATGCACGTTTTCATAAAGAAATACGGCTGTCTACCCCTTCAAGGAATCCAGAGGAAGTCGTCATGTCATGACGTAATGCGACTTGCAGCTCAACGCCAGTTGCAGCTCTTCAACGTCCCATACTTCACGCTGCGTATACTAACTATTAACCTAACACAACTTGCTCGACACTCGCCTTCATTTATTACTACTGATTTACTTATTGACCCGACTGTCTTACTGACCTGAATTATTAACCTGAACATACAGGTAGTGTTTCTCCTATGCGGATGATACAACTATAGTTACAAGTGACAGGTCCATCTATACTTTAACTAGCAAATTGACCACTGGTGTCGGGAATATTCGCGACTGCTCCAACGTTATTGCTTTAATAATTAACGCAAATAAACCACAGTTTGACAGTTCGTTGTTTTCCACTCGAGTCAGAACTCTCGTTAATCTACTCCTGTCACTAATACAAAAATTGCCACAGCAGCCTTAGTACTCATCAGAGCATATTTGTGGGATTTCTTCTTGATGGCCACATAAAATATTCCCTTCCCAGTTCTCATATAGAACGGCGGATAGTTCTCGGTATCAGAGTAATAAACACAGCACGACCGTATTTCAATTTGCCTACCTCTTTCGATTTTTCTATATTTTCGTGCATGTGTTTGGAATACACTTCAGTTATGAGTTAGCGCTCGTCCGTGTCTTTTGTCGGCTTGCATTTTTCAGTACGCATTTGGGCAGTTTCGTTTATCCACCATAATTAAAGCCTAGCTTTCGTAGTTCTACGAAAAAAGAGCATTAAACTCTCAACTCGACAACTCGACTCAACGAACTATGTACGTCTTTCAAGCCGTAATACCGCTTTTGAAGCTTGACACTCAGGCAGTGGCCTAAAACGTGAAGCAAAGACGAGTACCGTCCTTTATTTTCACTTATACTTTTTTTAGTAACTGCTGAGAGAAACGCTGTCGAGAAAAGCTGACGAGGGCGCAGTTTCCAGACAGCAGTAAAGTCTTTCTTTTAAATATATGGTGATTTACATATCGAAGAATTTTTATAAATAACTTGAGCTGGTGGTGTTCCTCACGGTTCGAGAAATGCTTTATTTTCAAGTATGTTGTGTTTAAAGTTTGGCTTCCGCGGGGACATGCCTGCCGCGGCAGTTCCTTCGGCTAGCGTGGACGCATCTTTAAAGGCAGTGAGACTATGAATCATCAACAGCCTTGCATACCTTGATGGGCATGCGAAGGTGCAGCTTCTCTGCGTAACTTATAAGCACCTCCCATGGAGCGTGGACCTTGAGGAAGTTGGTCTTGCCGTCACGGGATGCCTGCATAGAGCGACGCAAGAACGAATCAAGCATGCGCTTTCTAGTGCATCTTATTGCGATAGCAATTATGCGGACACTCCAAGCGAATTTTTGCCGTCATCGGCGCCGTCGTCGTCGCCGTGAGGTTACATATACAGTGTGTTCCACATACCTTAAGCCAATAACTTAATATGAAAGGCGCATCGGAAGCGAATGGAACCGTATGCACACTATTCGCAATAGCCTATAGTAACTCAGACAATTTTTTGTTTCCCCATAGCCCACTAAATTATTACGTTTTGTAACCCAACTTTTTAATTATTGGCTGAGCACTCCAAGTATGATACGCAGATTTGTAGAGCACCTTCGGAAACCACCGGTCGAGTTGTTTCCTTTACGATACGTCTCACGCAGTTCTTTTTTCCGGGTTGCAAAGAAAGCACACGAAATATGAAAAAAGCCACACGACAGAGCGCTTGCACAGCGGAATCGTGCTGCTCTCAAGCGTGCGTTCGGTGAACAAGGTCTGCTCCGGTCGGATGACGGCGAAAATGCATGCTGCTGGCCGAGTGCTGCCGAAGAGATAAAGACCGCCCAGCCGTGTCCTCGTCGCCAGTCACGATTTCAACGAGCTTAGGATGTCTAACGTACACGTAAATCTTGGTGAAGGGGAATTTTTCGGATTGTGCTGATATCGGAATGCGGCCGCCGTTGTCGGCAAATCGTGTCGGTGACTCCTGCTTAGGTGCGGAACGCCAAGGACACTGAGCTCTCACCATCTGCACGTCCAACTTTCCATGCGAGCTTTAGCCTAATTAAATTTTACGCTGGTCCCGTGACTAAATTTTAAGTTGCACACACGGAACGCGGCGTTGCATTCATGGATACCATTTGAAGTTGAAAGAATTGAAACTATAAACGTTATAGTTTTCTCATATTGGCACTAGTTGCTTCCCTGACAGGTAATCATCTCAACGAATAGCCTAATTTATGCCCACTGCATGACGATGACTGCTCCCCACCATCTCCAATCATGCCTGTCGTTTTTCTAATTTCATTGCGTCAACCGACATTTTGACATCGTCGTATACTACTATGGATGTTATCGAATTCCGCGATACCACCGCATTACATTGCAGTTTGTTTTCTACTCGGTAACACAGTGGCTTCTCCGCCTCGGAGTGGCTGAAAACGCAAACATGGCGGAATTTGACAATGTCTGGTATATGTAGAAAGAATTGACGTTTATTACTGGCGCCAACTGTCCAGGCCTTAACTATATAGTCTTCTTCAAGAATTTGCTGGATGATGTCGACCATAGATTTCCAGAGCTGCGGCTTAGTACCACATCGGGGAGCAATCCACTATTCCAAGGAGTTTGGTTGAAGGGTTGCGGTCTCTTGTTGATATATTATGTTTGCAATAGTTGCATCTCTGGTCATTCTCAGAAAGTGTGTACGATATTGGGATATGTTTTACGCTTAGAGCACTTGGGTATACCTTGCCGTCTATAGAAATAGTACTTGTAGTTTTCTGGGAAGTGTGTACTGATTTTTGCAATCCTTATGATCAGTGCCTCTGGACTGCGTTTCCCTTCACTTCTCCTGACATAAATTCGGTTGCTCTAAAAAGATTACCGATTATCGGCTCTAGTCATTGGCGAATCAGAAAGCGTACCGCGGCCTTCTCGAGTTCCAGTTCGAGTCCTTCTTTGAGCAGGTTCTTTTCGAAGGTGACACGACGGTTTTTCAGCACGCGGTCATCGAGATTCTCATAGGCGAGCACAAAATCGATGCGTCGCTTGCCGTCTCGAAAGTATAGGGTGCTCAATGAATCGTCGTGATTCGGCGCGACCGTAGCTGCGACTTCGGCTGCGGCTTCAGACGTCGACTTGGCGGAAGCTCGGGTCAAGGCACCGGTTCCATGTGTCGAGCTCTGGAGAACAAGTTAGAATTGATTGTGATGCACGAGGAAATAACGATAACTCGACGTCACTTGACTAATTCACTGAATAACTGATTGCTTCACTGGTTGGGTTGATTGATCGTGTCTGGTACAGCGCAGGGGCTATCGAGGGACGCAACAGGGGTCGGCTGCGGAAATATGAACCCTCTCTAAACTTTTATATGTTTATTTACAGTTATTCGGTCGATGATCATCATCAGCAGCAGCGGCAGCCCATTTTATGTCCACTGCAAGATGAAGGCCTCTCCCTGCGATCTCGAATTTCCCCGGTCCTGTGCCAACGGATTCCAACTAGCACCTGCAAATTTCTTAATTTCATCACCCCACGTAGTCTTCTACCGTCCTCGACTGCGTTTCCTTTCTCTTGGCACCCATTCTGTAACCCTAATGGTCCACCAGTTCTCTATCCTGTGCATCACATGACCTGCCCAGCTCCATTTCTTTCTCTTAGTGTCAATTAGCATCTCGGGGCTATCCTCGTTTGTTCTCTGATCCACACCACTCTCTTCCTGTCTCTTAAGATTACGCCTAACAAACTTCGTTCCATCGCTCTTTGCGTGGTTCGTAACTTGTTCTCGAGCTTCTTTGTCAGTCTCCAAGTTCCTGCCCCATATGTTAGCATCGGTAGAATGCACGGACTGTACAGCTTTCTTTTCAATGATAATGGTAAGCTTCGAGGGAGGAGCTGACAATGCCTGCCATATGCGCTCCAACCCATTGTTATTCGCTAGTAAAATTCCTTCTCAAGATCAGGATTCCCTGTGACCAATTGACCTAGGTGATTGTACTCCTTACAAAGGCTGAATGACTATCGTGAACTCTTGTTCCGTTGCCCGGCTCTTCATTATAACCTTTGTCTTCTGCATAATAATCTTCAACCCCACTCTTACACTGTCTCTGTTAAGGTCCTCAATCATTTATTGTAACTCGTCTGCAGTGTTGCTCAATAGAACAAGGTCATCTGTAAACTGAAGCCTTCTGAGATATTCGCCGTCGATCTTTACTCGCAAGCCTTCCCAGTTTAATAGCTTGAATACTTCTTCCAAGCACGCAGTGAATAGCATTGGAGAGGTTCTGTCTCCTTGTCTGACCTCTTTCTTTGAAGGTATCTTCCAACGGAGAATTAAAGTAGCTGGGGAATCTCTGTAGACATTTGCCAAGTTATTTACGTAAGCGTCCTGTGCTCCATTATGTTGTGCCTCTATGATTGCTGATATCTCCACTGAATCAAATGCCTTTTCATAATCTATGAAAGCTATATACAGATGTTGGTTGTACTCTGCAGACTTAGGGATTACCAAATGGATGACATGGACGTGATCCATTGTAGAGTATCCCTTCCTGAAGCCTGCATGTTCTCTTGGTTGAAAGAAGTCACATGTTGCCCTTATTCTATTTGAAATTATCTTGGTGAATATTTCAAACAATACTGGAAGTAAGCTAATGGGCCTATAATTTTTCAGTTCTCTAACGTCTCCCTTTTTGTGGATTAGTATAGTGTTGGCGTTCTTCCAGTTCTCTGGAACCCTTGAAGTCGTGAGACATTAAGGTGCAAGCTTTTCAAGCATGATATCTTATTGAATTATGGGGTTTTACGTACCAACACCACGATCTGATTAGAGGCACGTCGTAGTGGGGGATTCCAGATATTTAGACCACCTGGGGTTCTTTAACGTGCAGGTAAATCTAAGTACAAGGGTGTTTTCGCACTTCGCCCCGTCAAAATGCCGTCGCCATGGCCGGGACTCGATCCCGCGACCTCGTGTTTAGCAGCACAGCACCATCGCTACTGAGCAACCACGGCGCGTCCAAGCATGATGTCTCCTCCATCTATGATAATAGACTGTTATTCCATCTTTTCCTGCCGCTTTTCTTCGTTTTATGTCTGTCAAGCCCCTTCTAACTTCGCCGCTAGTTATAGAATGGGACTCTAATTTGCACGTTATTACTTCGAATGGATGTATCGTGGCTGCTGTGGGTATTCTACAGGTCAGTATAGAATTATTCCGCTGCTTTTACTCTATCTTCGAAATGGCTGATGATATTACCCTGCTTATCTTTCAGTGCATACATCTTGGCTTGTCCTACACCAAGTTTTCTTCTCACTTGTTTCATGCTGCGTCCATATTTTACTGCTTCCGCACTCTTTCTTACGTTATAATTTCGAATATCCCTTCTTTTCTCCTTCTTGGTCAGTTTTGAGAATTCGGCGAATTCTGTCGGATCGCTTGAACCAGACACTTGATTTCTTCCCGTCTCTTATTTGGTCCTTTGTTACTTGGGAGAGCTTGCCTGCGGGTTGCCTTGGTGCCTTGCCTCCCACTTGCTGCCTCTGAAGCTAGCCTAGTTACGGTTTCATTCGCTACCTATTATGTCATCTTCATCTTGAGGCTGCATATTTGCTTGCAAGTAATAGCCTGAATTTGTATGCTTTTAACCTTACTGCCTCTAGGTAGGCCTGTTTCTTCTTGATCAATTTTACTCTTTCTCTCTTCGAATTCAGGTGAATCGTAGACCTCACTAACTTATGATCACTGCACTTTACCGTACCTAACACTTCTACCGACCATACGCTACCCCTTACCCTTTACCCTCCCTACCTAAAAAATGCAAACAACCAGCCATAGCTGTAAAAAGTACGATAAGATTTCTCGCAAATATGGCAACTCGTATTTAAAAATCCCTGTACACAGCTCCAGTATTTTTATATACCGCCGAATATATGTCACTGACATGGTCCGGCTACATTATTTATATCGAATTGGATTGTCGACAATGACCGTTCGTCACGCAGGCCTGGACGTGAGAGTCAGTCAGTCAGTCAGTCAGTCAGTCAGTCAGTCAGTCAGCCAGTCAGTCAGTCAGTCAGTCAGTCAGTCAGTCAGTCAGTCAGTCAGTCAGTCACAGTCAGTCACAGTCAGTCAGTCAGTCAGTCACAGTCAGTCAGTCAGTCAGTCAGTCACACCCAGTCAGTCAGTCAGTCAGTCAGTCAGTCAGTCAGTCAGTCAGTCAGTCAGTCAGTCAGTCAGTCAGTCAGTCAGTCACAGTCAGTCAGTCACAGTCAGTCAGTCACAGTCAGTCACAGTCAGTCAGTCACAGTCAGTCAGTCACAGTCAGTCAGTCACAGTCAGTCAGTCACAGTCAGTCACAGTCAGTCAGTCACAGTCAGTCAGTCAGTCAGTCAGTCAGTCAGTCAGTCAGTCAGTCAGTCAGTCAGTCAGTCAGTCAGTCAGTCAGTCAGGCGGTGAATGATTGACCAATCAATCAAGTCCTCGCCGCAGATCTCAGCGCACAGCTCGCCAGATGCAATATCTTTCATGAGAAAATGAGTGGCATTAGGAAACGATCACGAGTTTTCCCGTCGGAACTGTCGGAACTGCTCTATTCTTGTTGGCAGTCACCCCGATTCGCTAGTGGTATAGGGTTTCGTCCTTACCTGGCTGTGCTTGGGCAAAGTGCGGTGACTAAGAAACTCACCTGCCCTGCCTTTCTCGCGGGGTTATCAGCCGCGCTGGGAGCAAGGTCTGAGGCAGACGTGCCTGCGTGGTTATTCGTATGCTTGACTGTGAAAAAAGAGGCAGGCCATATTACACCGATTGTTTCGTACCATCGCAAGGATACAAGCGGTTTAAGCAATGAAAGTAAAGCGCAGGAAGTTCTCAGCAGCACATTCCAATGCTATCCAGTTATGTGTATAGTAATTCGTAGTAGTTTAGGCTCCAGTGTAATGAGTGCTCTCAAATACGAAAATGCATTTTAAAGCGAAGTTGCCTATGCGTACCTCCCCGGTGTTTGGCCTCTCGTCCTGGTCGTCGCCTCTCTTGCCGTGTAGGAGCTGTCGCTCAACAAACAAAAATAAAAATTACGCATCCGATGGTGAACTTCGAACCCCTTCAACAGCGCAGCAACTTGACGCGTTACGTATTTCATTAACCATTTTTCTTTCTGAACTTTATTGCGGGCATATTTGCAACTAAAAGCACGCAGGTGGCAGGCATAAAAAATTATGCACACATAACGCACATTTTGTAACCTATGTGAAGTGGAGCTTTCGTAAAGTGGTTCATAAAATGTCATAAAACCGTTAATTTTGTTTTCTGTAACACACGTTGCGTAGCGACGGCGTGCCTGCTTGGCAAAACTTTGCGTGCTGAATGATATTGATTATGCAATTACAACGTGTCCCCTAACTTCATTAATTATTGATTAATTAGCAAATTTCAGTTATTGCCCAAATGCTGGTGTTCGCCACCGCGACCGCACTTATTCAGCAAGAACTAATATATATATATATATATATATATATATATATATATATATATATATATATATATATATATATATATATATATCAGTTGCATATACTTGAGGCGGGCACGTATTTTTTTCCGCGCACAGTGCAACCTAGAAGTTGTTCACGGGCTGTATGACATAAAATTATTCCAATCTCCTGACGTCATATTTACGCAACAGCCGACGGAAGCACCGACCGGTGAGCTGCAGCCTTGTTAGAACAGGCCATTGAATTGCTCTACGCGTTTACAGGTCGCTTTCGTTCGTCTTAAAGCGAATAGCATCGCCTTAATTGACCGGTTTTTCTTGTCTAATTGGCTGACCAGAGGCGAGGAGCATGCAGAAGTGGAGAGGGTTTAAGTGGGGACGGGCTAGCGCAGTGATAGTAGATAACCACACGAGGAAAGGTGGCGCCAGCGTACGCGATTGGCCGCTTCTTTTTGCTTAGCTTTTGGTGTCTGGCATAAAATCACGGTGGCGTGCCGTGCACGTACTAGAAGATTACGACAACGTTATACTGACATGCAAAATAAAAAAATAATATATGCAAATATATTCATTATCCCTGGCAGCTCCGAGTAGCCAGGGTGCCTGAGTGATCGGTGGGCAGCCATCTTCTATTTATTTCGGAATGGAGCAGTCTCTGGCTACTCCTAAAACAAAAAAAATCAGTTTTATTCGGCATATTAATGCTCCTTTATTGCGTACACATCCCTTTTACATGGTGAGATTTGACGGTTCTGTGACGTCGAGTGACGGACAGGTGAAGTGGGCGCAGCCCGAAAACGTTTGACCATTTGCGGAGGGCTAATGTTGAAAAAAGGCATAGAATTGGAAATAAATATTTTTCTTTTGTTCGATCTAATCATTGCATAATCAGTGTATACGACATATCATATGAGCAGCTTTGACCGATTTCCTGATGTCGCGTGACATACAAGCGAAGTGGGAGTGGCCCGAAAAGCTTGTGACCTATCGTGGAGGGCTGACTGCAGAAATGGAACAGAAAGGTTTGGAACAGTCTTACGTCATAGCGCACCATAATTTAGAAGCTCTCCTGTTCATTCACTTGAGAACGGCATTACATTCATTATACAAAAAACTGTAAACAATCCTTTTTTACCTGATCAATGTTACACTTCACAAGCAAACGTTACACTTCATGTGTAGATTCGAGACTCAATATTCGATTCGATGTGCGAAGGTTGTTTTTCCGAAATATTCTGACTTGATACGATTGGCGCATTTTAGTAATCGATCGCCCCCTGCCTAAATTTGCCTGAGGATATGTTAGTCCTGGGTTCAGCAGCGCAGCGTTCCGTCCTTCTAGACGGAAACGAATGAGGGTGGCGCACGACACGGAGCTAAGCACCTCAGCGAGCTTAACCGGTCGCCGCTACCGCGATCATGCTATGCAGTCGGGGTTGGTATTCCAGCACCGTACTCGGATTGCGTAACACGTACCAGTGGGCGCATTCGCGTCGCTCGAAGGTCGCTTCCCTGGACGGGAGGAAACGCGCAAGTCATCGTCCATGGTGCCCTCTTGTTCTCGAGTCCGGTCTGTGCCACTTATCCACTACCGGGAACTGCCGAAGAAGAAGCTGGCTACATGGAAAAAAAAAGAATGTTGAATTAGAAATAACTATGGGGTCGATATTAGTATAATACTAGAAATTGGTAATGTTAGCATCAGAAAACGTAACATATAATTTATGATATGCCAAGTTTGATACCTAGACATTCAGATTTAAGCGCGATAACCATAACACACAACCTGTTGTTGTGCAGTCGGTTTCGTTTCTAGTTTCGGTTTTGTTGTTACATCATACATGACGTCATAGTGGCAGTAAAAAGGCTGGTGCTGTCAACATAGAGTTTCCTACAAAATTACTAGAGGGAATTCCGGCGCTAGTGTCTACATGAGCTACAATGGGAGCGGTTGTCCCAGCATGGGAATTATGGGAAGTTCATGGATTTGCCTAAACTTCGTCCTTTTGGCTTCAAACGGCTTTGTAAACTCGTCATTTTCAACAGTGTATTGCGTAATAAATAATTAAAGAAACATCATTAAAATTACGCGACGGCAGAATTCGAACACAAGGACTCTAGCACAGAAGCCTGATATTGAAACCATTAAGCCACAGATGCATGTATAGACAAGCGAATGAAACGTACTTATGAATTTATCGCGGGCATGCCAGTGCCTTGAGACGCTTGGCGCGTTTCGATTTGGGCACATAGACAAGCTCAATCGTTGCAATTAATAGCAATTGCACGCGTTCCCGGCGGCTTCTGCACTTCGAAGAATATAGATTGCGCTGAAATATACGACAATAAGATTTATATAGCGTAATATACAAAGGCACAAGAACGTCTGAATCCACAAGCACGAAGATCAGACAAATCCATGTACTTCCCATCATTCCCATGGTAGGACAACGACTGCAGCGCCAGAGTTCCCTCTAGTAATTTTTGTAGGAAACTCTATGGCTGACAAGGAGCACAGAGAGAAGTGAGCGCTGTGATCGCAGACGGTTGGAGTCGTGGTTGTTCTTCTGGGACGGAGGGCCCCCGAGTGTGGCTCGGTGCGTCTGGCCACCTGACCCAGCTACCCTGCACCTTACGATACCACGTATTGGTGACGAGCTAGGCCTTACGATGAGTTTTGCGGGACTTACGCCTCCGCCTGTATTTCTGGAAAACCTCGGGGCAGCCACCCATACCATGGAAGCAGTGGAAGGAACTATTCTCTATCTACTTAGAAGCGTCGGGTGCCACCGAGTTTGCTGCGTCTCGGCGGAGAGCCATATACTTCTGCATTCACTTGGTGTCGAGGGGCAACGTAAATTCCGCAACGCGTCGACGCACGCTGCTACTACTCCCACGCTGCAAGTCCCAGATCAGCATACTACTTCTACAAGGCTAGTTACAGCGTCGGAAGATGCGTTTCAAGACGCGCTGTGCATTTGTGACCGCCTGTTCTCAACCACGACGAACGTGCTTGTCGAACGGCACCGCTTCAAACAGAGGATACAAAATAATGGTGAGCCTACGGATGTTTACATTGCTCATTTACGCGAACTAGCAAAGAACAGCGAGTTCGAGAAATCCTCTGACATAGCTGTACGCGACCAACTCATTTCTGGTATCGCATCGGACAGGCTTCGTGAGCGTTTCCATTTCGAAGGCGCAACGCTGACCTTGGACAGGGCAGTTACAATAGCAGAGCATTACGAAGCAACTTGGAAGAGCCTTCGAGAGTTCGGCGCAGCTGAGGAGGTGAAGTACGTACGACATTTAGGCGCTACCGCGTCGAAGTCGCGTGACGGTTGCCGTAAAGGGTTCACGTCCTCGCCGCAGAAGTGTCAACAGACGCAGCCGGCGTCTCCAAAGGATACGAATCAGCGTCGTTGCTACCGCTGGGGGTCTACTCGACATTTGGCAAATTCGCCGAATTGCAAGGCTAAACATGAGAAATGCTCTGGATGCGGAAAAGTAGGCAACTTTCGGGTTATGTGCCGCAGTTCGGAATTTAAAGAGAGCGTGAGGGAAGTGCAAGATGACGCCGAGCAACGCCTAACGCAAGTGCAAGCGGACGCCGAGCATCGTGTGACACTGCTATATGTCTCGACCGGCGTTTCGCGCCTCAGCATTTCCATCGAACGGCAAGTTGAAGGCGTTCCTGTTAACTTTTTAGTAGATACAGGGTCGTCAGTATCCATAATAACGGAAGACATTTAATGAAGCATTTTCAAAGTATGAAGGCGTTGCTATCACCTTCTGTTACTTTATTGGATTACTCTAACAGGAAGATCACGGTGAAGGGCTGTTTTCCCGCTACCGTTGCTTACAAGCAACGCACTGTCCCTGTTCTCTTGTATGTTGTACAGCAAGGAACCGAAATACTTGGATTGGACGCCATCAGCAGCCTGGACTTGCATATACATGGGGCTGAGTTGAAATGCCTGCACATGAGAAGTGCTGCTTCCGACCTTCTACCTCTTGAATTTCGCGAGTAATTCAGCCACTTTTTCTCAGATGAGACAGGACTAGTAAAAGGCTTTGCTTATCACATCAACCGCAAGCTGGATATGACTCCAGTGGCCGCTAAGCCACGTCGACTTCCTCTGGCCCTTCGGGAGTACAGCGGCTTGAGCAAGCAGGTATAATCGACTAAGTGGATGCTTCTGAATGGATTTCTCCGGTGGTAGGGGTCCGAAAGAAGAACGGCAGCATTCGGCTTTGTGTGGACCTTCGTGAAGCCAACAAAGCTATAATCGTTGACGGGTGTCCTCTTCCACATAGTGACGACCTACTACATCAACTAGCAGGGGCGACACACTTTTCAAAAATTGACTTGGTATCTGCCCACCATCAACTGGAATTAACGCCTGAAAGCCGCGATCTGACGACATTCATTGCGCACGATGGTCTTTCTCGGTTCCGTCGAGTGTGTTTCGGCCTCGCCTCTGCATCAGCCGCTTTTCAGAAGATGATGACTTCAATCCTGAGAGGCTGCAGGGGCGCACTTTGCTACATAAACGATATCATCGTCCACGGTAAATCTGCAGCTCAGCACTCTCCGAACCTTCATGATGTTCTTCAGCGCATCTCAGCGGCTGGCCTGCGGCTTAACGAAGAGTGCTTGTTCAATGTGCAAGAACTGACATTCTTGGGACATGTCGTCAGCCACAACGGCTTGTCATCCTTGAAATCGAAGGTTGAAGCTATTGTTTATGCCCCAGCGCCCACGAACACCACAGAGCTACGTTCGTTCCGTGGACTTGTCAGCTATTATGCCAAGTTCGTTCCTCACTTTGCTGACGTCGTAGAACCTCTTCGCCAGTTACTTCGTCAAGGAGCTTCTTTTTCCTGGGACGACAAAGCTGCTCAAAGCTTCCGTGCGGTGAAGCAACTACTCGCAGCAGGCAAGGCCGCGCAGATGTTTAACCCCTCGTTACTTACCGTAGTGACTACAGATGCTTCCGACTACGGTCTGGGAGCAGTGCTACAACAGAGGTACGGAAATGAACTCCGCACCATTGCATTCGCGTCTCGAACGCTGTCGCAAGCGGAGCGCAAGTATTCGGTGGGAGAAATGGAGGCACTCGCATGCGTATGGTCGTGTGAACACTGGCACGTTTTTCTTTGGGGAAGGTAGTTCGAGCTACGAACTGACCATCAAGCTCTGGTTACTCTCCTCTGATCCCGGGGCACAGGCCGCCGGTCTATCCGAATTGCAAGATGGTCGGCACGTCTATTGCACTACAATTTTGATGTACTATATCATCGTGGAAGTCACAACAACGTAGTGGATGCTCTATCACAATTGCCTCTGTCAAACGTACAAGAACAAGAGGAAGAAGTTGTGTCGCTTGTTTCCACCTGCATCACAAAGGCACAACTTCAGGAAGCTGTTCAATCCGACTTGCTGCTACCAGCAGGTGATGGCTTACGTCACAACTATGTGGCCGGCGAAATGCAGACTTCAGCCTGAGTTGCGGCCCTTTTTCTACGTGCAGGATGAGTTGGCAGTTATGGACAGCCTTCTATTGCGGGATGAGCGCCTGGTCATACCAGTTGCACTGACATCAACGCTCGTGGAGTCAGCGCATGAAGGTCACCAAGGAATTGTGCGCACTAAGCAGAGGCTTCGCACGCAGTACTGGTGGGCAGGACTAGACAAACAAGTGAGCAGGCAATCTCGTCTTGCAGTGCCTGCCAAGCGGCAGATAAGTCAGCGAAGCCCGCAGTAGCACCACTGGAACCCATTCCGCTACCTGAGCGTGCTTGGCAGAAACTAGCGCTGGACATTGTCGGTCCTTTTACAAGACCTAAGGAGAGCTGCAAGTTTGCAATAACGTTAAATGACCTTTATTCCAAGTGGCCCGAGCTATTCTTTGTCGTAAGTGTGACAACTAATGCTGTAATCGGATTCTTGGCAGCAGTGTTCAGCAGAGAGGGGTACCCAGATGAGATATTAACAGATCATGGACCGCAACTGAAGTCTACTCTGTTCAAGGATTTTCTCCGAAAGCGCGGAATTAAGCACTCCTGCTCATCGATTTATCATCCTCAAAGTAACGGACAGGTGGAACGTTTCAACAGGGTCTTGCAAGACTACGTGCAGCTTGCAGTTTTGGAACATCGGCCTATTGAGGCAGCAGTATTGGAGTACCTGGCTGTTTATCTCAGTACACCACATGCAACAGCGTGTGTTCCACTAGCTGTACTCTTGCATGGACGCGCTCCACGCACCATGTTGGGCATAGTGGGCTTATCCCCAGCCAGGTTTCTTTTACAAGCCGGCACCAGAAATTGCCCAAATACGGAAGAGGGTGAGAGATAAACAAATGAGCAGCAAGGAGTATACAGATCGAAATAGATTAGCGAAAGTGCCAACGTTCCGTACGGGTGACCGTGAGGGTGAAAGATCATGTTTCGAGGAAATGCTATTTGTCCTACAGCGAGCCCCTGAAGATAGTGGGTAAAAACGGAAATAGTGCTTTCACCCTGGAAGACAACAACACATGGAATGCCGAGAGGCTGTCTAAGGTGCCGTACACGGGTCGTCAAGGAGGCTCACGGTTGACAACAGCTGCTCCTGTGGCTGGCGACTGGTATGCCAGTTTTCCTGTTGTTCCCGAGCCTCAAACTATGCCAGCTGAGCACCCTGGCCTTCTCGACACCACCAAACGAACAGAACTAGCAGAGAACGAGCAAAGAGGAGAGGAGCATTAACTAGAGTCGCCATCGACAATCAGAAGTGCTACAGCAGCGTCGGAACGCAGAACTAGAATCCGCCGACCTCCAGCATGGCTGAGTGACTTTGTGACCTCTTAGACTGTCTATGCGAAGTGTTCAAGTTTGTTTTCTTGTTTCTTTTTTCTTTTAAGGGAAGGTGTATGTTGTGTTGTTGTTGTGCAGTTGGCTTCGTTTGTAGTTTCGATTTCCTTGTTACGTCATACATGACGTCATAGTGGCAATAAAAAGGCTGGTGCTGTCAAGGAGCACAAAGAGAGAGAAGTGAGAGATCTGATCGCAGGCGATTGGAGTCGTGGTTGTTGTTCTGGGACGGAGGGCCCTTGAGTGTGGCTTGGTGCGTCTGGCCACCTGACCCAGCTACCCTGCACCTTACGATACAACACAGCCTATCATTTATTTAGGTTTGAGACAATTTAGCAAAGCAATTACTGACTGATTAGCCACACACCAATGAATTTTCACTATAACAACACTGCACTCTTCTTGGTATATGTATATTCTCCGTGGTCAGAAAATAAAAGTGAAAAAGTTTGTTCTAACTTGTTGTGGAACGGTGTTTGGGCTTACTCGCGTCAAGGAGGATTGTGTAATTTACAGAACAGCAGAGAGGCAAGCTTCTTGCTGTGCACTCTATTTAGCCATTTCCGCGCAGGTCAAGAACCGAAGAGGTGGGATGCTGATGATGATAATGATGCTGGTACGATTAACGCTGGTCCTTAATACAGCTGCGTACTTGAAACCTTGAGTTTAGTCCCGCGTGATGAAGACCTTATATCATGACCCGTACTGCTTGTGTAGTACATTTCGGGCTGACCCCAATAGCTCGAACAAAAAAAGTCCTGCACAAGTGGTCCTAGAGTTGGTGGCTGCCAGAAAAGAGGCTAAAGCCCGTCTGCCTGCAGGTTGGGCAGACGCGAAATGTGTGCATTCCAGTGTGCCTGGTACGTTGCGGTGGTGGCCACCTGGACTGCTCTCGTAACGGACGAGATGCGCACACTGTCATGAGAATCGCACAGCAAGACGCCTTATGCGCACCAAACTTGTGTTCCCAGCGTTTCACATCAGGCTGCATGCGAAACGTCCCTTTAATTTGGGATCGGGCAGACGAAGGTGCTGACGGTGTGGTTGCTCCCAGTGAACAGATGTGAAGCTCCGTATGACATGAGCAACTAGAGAGTTTGTACTGAAGTCATGAAGATAAAGCAACTAACTAGAGCAGAAGTTGGGCATACTATAGTACGAAGGTTCACAAAAGACAAAGAAGGCTGATGACATTGTCCCTTTAATTTAAACTTGGTTTCTTGGCTTATTCTCTGCAGTGAGGTACATGTCATAGTGGACAATGATTATCGTTATCATCCTCATATTCATTATCATCATCGCTAAACCATAACCACTGATGTGGGCGCCTAGCCAGGCATACTTGCGTGTGAATGAAATGGCCGACAGCCTGGCGCGAGTACCTGTTAGCGACGCCTGTCTTCCTCCAAGCGTCTCACCAAGCCTTTATATTGTCTACTGTATTGCCTCGCAGGAATGGTACAGTGCCTTTCACCAGGGGCTGTTAGCAATATCGCACACATGCTCTGGCGATGCCCCTCGTTACAGGGACCCAATCACATCACGGAAGAATGGAGCTCTGCCATCCAGAGCTCAGAACTTTCAAGTCAGACTTGTGCTGTCCAGAGAGCCCACGATGCGACGGTTAGGCTCGGCCTACCAGTCCCCACGTGGGAGCGACCCGCAGCTCTGCCCTAGGGCAAAGCTTCTCAGGACCTTGAAATTAAAGCTAGCTAGCTGTCTGTCTGTCTGTCTGTCTGTCTGTCTGTCTGTCTGTCTGTCTGTCTGTCTGTCTGTCTGTCTGTCTGTCTGTCTGTCTGTCTGTCTGTCTGTCTGTCTGTCTGTCTGTCTGTCTGTCTGTCTGTCTGTCTGTCTGTCTGTCTGTCTGTCTGTCTGTCTGTCTGTCTGTCTGTCTGTCTGTCTGTCTGTCTGTCTGTCTGTCTGTCTGTCTGTCTGTCTGTCTGTCTGTCTGTCTGTCTGTCTGTCTGTCTGTCTGTCTGTCTGTCTCTGTCTGTCTGTCTGTCTGTCTGTCTGTCTGTCTGTCTGTCTGTCTGTCTGTCTGTCTGAACCCACAATGACCAATTTCTCTGATGATTGCGCGGCTGATTTCTAGGACACATAACATATTGGTACGAGAGCTGGCGTAATCGCGTTGCCACATATATTTTCTAAATTTTTCGTTCTGGATTCAAGATAATAAAGGGCGTTGGTCGCAATTGGCATAAGCTGCAGATCTGTTCACTACGCAGTACTTTGTTCCGGAGCATCTCAGAAACATGTTGCTGTTTATTACAATTCAGACGTTCTTGTTAATAATGCACCATACTGTAATCCTGAAGTACGCACAAGCCTGCCTCGTGCATTAAACGTAGAAGTGACTTGCGAAACTGATCAAACACGAGGAACCACAGTGTCTTCAGGCTGGCCTGTCTGTATCCCGGCGTCTCTAGCTGTTGTCACTGAACATGTCGTCGAAATGCTTGTTCAGCAATTGAGGAACTTACCGAGGCAGTTTTCTAAAATAAATTCTTGGTACACGGTTTTATTTTCAATTATTTTGATTCTTCCACAAGTGTTACTACTGCTCGAGTGGCAGAAAGCTGAGAAAGTTTGTTGGCGCCATCCTCGTTCTTTCTGGGTCCTTGTCTCGCATGCCTGTCTTTTCATTTCATGTTCCTTTTGCTTCCTATGGAGAACTACTTTTTTTCTAATTCCATCAGGCCCTTGGCCGATCTCTCATAGTTGGTATGCGCCTTCAGTAATGTTCGAATCTATGTGAAGCGGGCTCTCATTAATCTTATGAAAATAAGCGCACCCCGCGACTCTCTCTATCGTCATCCTCTGCACCATGTTTATTTTTTCGTGCCAATTTATTATGATGCACTACACCGCTCAATGCTGAAATGAAAGCAGCTTTCGGTGCACATGCTCAACGTCAAGCGTCGACGCAACGATGTGACCAGGACGAAGGCGGCGACGAAAATGGCGAGGAGGGGCGCATGCAGAGAGAAATAGCACGCGATCAACAATGGTAACGCGCACTGCATTTCTCCCGGTTCAAACCCTGCGTCTCTGGCTTAATCCTTTGGGATTTGCCGGATTCAGAATAAAGTTGTTTCCATCCATCCATGGGTGTCAAGATGAGAAAGGCTTCACCTGTTGTTTTTAATACTTTATTTTTTTGTACTGTTCCAACGGATACCAAGTGAAATAGTAAAGGCTTTCTCTAACACCAAAGCGAGAAACAGTAGGTTGAAATATTGTTGACCAGCTGGTTGAAGGTAAATGTATGGTCAAAAAGTCGTGCTTGGTACTTGCCTTGATAATGTGTGTCGTTTAATTGACCTTCTATGCAGATAAAAGGAAAGTGCCCCCCTAAACAAAGGGAAATAATCGTGCTGACGAGAATATGACCACCACATGCGCTAAGAGAAGACCGACGAAGCCTTCGCGTTTTGTCGCCAAAACATCTGCTGCTTCTCACGTTCGACATTGTTACCAATACCACTGTTGAGCAGGTACACAAATAAAGGTAAATAGAAAGACAGAGTAAAATTTTAATTTGTCTAGTTTTTGGTGATGTCTTCATTACGTCAACACTATTGTTGAGCTGCCAATTAAGAGGTTTATGGATACTGCTCGCATGTGCTACATGATCAAGCTCGCACCAATAGTCTGCGAGCACGAAAGAAATATGCCTGCGATTGTGCCCTAATGGTTTTAGCATTAGGCTGCTTTGCTAGGAGTCCAAGGATTGATCCCACCAATATAATCGCTATTCCTTCATTTTTCTACGCTTGGGTTATTCGGCATGGCAGCAGCAGCTACCACAGTCAGCAACGTACAGTGCTTCATGCGTGCTTGAATTGGAGAATCGCATTCGAGTCAAGATCTGCATAGGTTTCTCCTAATGACGTCAAATAAGTTCATGCTTCCCATGCTTATTCGCCAGGGGTCGCTGCAAGTCATGACCAGAAATATTCTATGCGTATATGGGCACACTAAACAGCCACCGTTCGCGTAAGAAGATAGATGTCTTGAAGATATAGTTTTAAGCGCAATCGTATTTGAAAGCAGTTGACTCTCTTTATTTCGACGTCGAAATACGATGAAGTAGTAAAACTATTCTAGTAGAAAACCGCGATGTACGATCACTTAATGTTACTATGTGTGCTCACATTCTTCTTAGGGAAGAATAAAATGCGCAACGCAGACAAGGACGAGAATTCAAGGGAGACGGACTAGCGCTCATCCATGTCCCTTGAACTCTCGTCATTGTGTTCTGCGTTGCGCATTTTATTCTTCCCTAAGAAGAATGTGAGCACACATAGTAACATTAAGTGATCGTTCATCGCGGTTTTCTACTAGAATAGCTTTAATACTTTGTCCTGTTTCGACGTCGAAATAAAGAGAGTCAACTCCTTTCAAATACGATTGCGCTTAAAACTATATCTTCAAGACATATAACTTCTTACGCGAACTGTGGCTGTTTAGTGTGCCCATATACGCATAGAATATTCCTGGTCATGACTTGCAGTGACTGAGTGTTAATAACCCACTCACCTGGCAGCAATTTTTATTGAATCGCGTTTTTCTATTCCTGATCCGTACTTTAACACCAAATTTGGCGTTTGGTTCTTCAACAGTGAAGCCTCCTGCTGAATATTCCGTGCTCCTCTAATGTTTTCGTGAAATTGTGACTCTAAAATGAAAGCAAAGAAAGAAGATGAAAATCTATACAGTACTGAACCGAAGAAAGAAACGTAAACGAACTCCATGACAACCTATATGCTTGCACGCACAACAACTTGAAGTACGAGAGTCAGGTCAGGTGTCCCTACATTCGCAAAAAATAATTAACAGGCACTAAAACCCACGTCGAGGTGGAGGTGGCAGTTCTGTGGTGCGCAGGGTCGGTAAAACTGTGCCACCTTCCGTCGACGTGCCGTCGCGGCCATCGGTCACCCCGACAGCTGCGCCCTCTTTCGGCACCGCCGCGCGATCGGCAACAAAGGACGGCAGGACGGCGCAGCTCTTCTTCCGGTAGTCCCTCACTTCCTGGAAGGCCATAACCAACGGTTCCACTTACAGGCAGATTCGGGCTGCTAGCTTGCGCTGCCTATAGCTTGTAAAATGTTTCGCAAGCTTTTCGCGGATTTGAAATGCGTTAGCGCTGTTAGGTGTAGACAGGACACAAATTCAAATCGTTGACGCCGTAGAGTTTTCTGCAAAAAAATAGTAGGGGAAATGCTGGCGCTGTGATGGTTCAGCTATCGCGGGAATTCTGGTTGGTGTTGGGATTTTTCTAACCTTCCTGCTTGTGGCTTGAGACATTCTTGTGGCTTTATTTACGACGTTTCACCTTTCTAACCTAACCACCCATAATATAAGCACACACGCACGAATACTGCAGTGTCTTGCACTTTAACCGCAATATTTCGTTTAAAATTATCAATTTGCAGTGTGTCAGGGTCGTTTGATGCCACAAAGTAGTAGTTTAGCTAAATCCATCATTCCCATGTTGGCTAAACCAGCATTATTAAGGTACCGTGCGCTGACGATGTTTATTGGCATCCCCTCTGGATGGAGCTGGCAAAACAGTCCCCGAGCCTGCTTGACTTAATCAGGTTTCACTACATCTATCGATTTCTAGCCTTTTGCCTATCTGATCTTGCTCTTATCTTTGGTATTCGATACTATTTAACACCTCTATCACTATACCGTACCACAGCCTGCACTTGCAATGGCGCCTGCTCTATCAATCTCTTCCCTGCTTTTATTGCACCGATACTCCGATTGTATCTCGCTTATCTCGACTGGTGACCAGTTAACACTTCCATATTCGTTCAATCCCAGCGCTTCTGGAAAGCTGACGCCATCTACAGGTCTCGCAGTGGGAGTATCATTACGATGTGCGATGTAATGCGAATATCATTGCATTACGACGTGCAGAGTCGTTTCCTGACGTTTTCATTTCTTTTTTTTGTAGCACGCACGTCTAATCCTGTGACGCATATTTGGGGGCCTCTTAGAGTGCATCTGCTTTTCTACTCCAGCTGCGGCGGCTAACCGGGGCCGCACGCGTCCTATCACGGAGGAAATCTGCGCTGGGTTCGAAGGCTAGCCGACCTGAGATGGATGATGGCTTCGTGCGCGCCATGTTCTCGCGGGCCTAGTTCGCGTTCAAGCGAGAGGAGGTACGAAGGGGAATTCGCTCGCCACTGCGGCTGCTCCTCATCACGCCAGTGTTTTGACAGCGAGTGCCTGCGGTCATCAGATGAGATGTGTTCGCATTTGCCTTTGCGCGCATGACAACGTGGTCTTTGATTTAGTTAGTAAGCAAATGTTTACAGCTGTTCATGTAGCTGCAAAACGAACAACCTTACTTCGCATACCTCTCCGATAATTTGCTATCCAAATCAAAGCTTCTCCTGTCGCGCATAACTGACTCTTTGTAAATCTCCATGATCTTATTCTTTGTTTTTGCAGCCTTTGCGTCCAATTTGCCGTCTTTGTTTCTCTTTCTTTTTATGACTCTTGGTCTTTTAATTACACTTTCAAATACCATGTCCTTGGTTGTCGACTTTCTTGACCTCTTCCTCCATTCCGTCTCCACGCCTTTGAGATAGAGATATTTGTGCGCTTTAGCCAGCCGTTTCTTTTCATCTAAATTCCTTAGTATTTCTTGGAAACTAATATTGTTCTGCGCTTCCACGACTTTCGAAAAAGCCGAACCTACGTTACCTCGCACTGCCTCATTTGTGGTTTTACCGCTGGCCTCCAAAGCCATTCGGCGCGGATCCTTCTGGTTATTCTCCAAGCCCGACAAGATTTCTGATTTAGAGTACATAATAGCATTGCGAACGTTAGCGCTGGTACCATTACACTTTTCCGAGTTACTTGCACTTCCTTGTATTTATCGTAGCCCCAAAGCGCTCTATGTTTTATTATTGCCGCATTTTCCTTCCCTTTCCTTTTTTAGATTATCTTGGGGGGGGGGGGGTAGGCGCTCGGAATAGGTCTATCGTTCGTTAATGTGTGCGCCCACATATTTATATTGCTTGACAATGGGTGTGACTTCTTGTTTGGCACCATGTCATTACTCGTCCCTTCATTAGAGATCATGATTCCCGATTTTTCTGTGCCTAGAGTCACCGCTGCGTTGCCACAAATAATCGCAAATCTGTAAATCACTTGCATTGTGCGCTCGTAGCCATATACCGTCCTCATACATCAATCCAGCGACCTTCTGTTGTACCAGACTCCCATTATACGAATGTAAGATAACTCAAACCGTAATTCCATGTTTTCCAATCGTCTTTCGACGCCCTTAATGTAAAGCGTGGCACTGTTACTCGGAGTGAGTGAGTGAGTGAAATAACTTTAATAGGTCGAAAGAAGACGCAGGGGCGAACCCGCGCCACCCGGCTAGTCCCACGTAGGGACCGCCAAGCCGAGCTTGACGGCCCGATCGCGGGCACTCTGCACGGCCAGGGTTTGGTCGTTGAGTTCGGGGCTGCCCAAAAGCGCAGCCCACCCATCCTCGCTGAAGGAGGAGCCGATGGCTTCGCATTCCCCACAACAGATGGTCCAATGTTGCCCTTGGTCCACAGGCAGGGCAGTCCGCACTGGGATACCTTTCAGGGTATATTGCATGAAGAACCGCAAGGTTAGGATACGCACGGGCTTGTAAAAGTCGAAGGGTCACCGCCCGCGCCCTGCATAAGGCGGGGTGCGGGAGGGGGTATGCCCGTCTTGTCAGGTAGTAGTGTGAGGTAACCTCATGAAACGTGAGCAAGGGTTCCCCGGGGGGCAGGGGGTCTCCAGAGGCTGCGCGGTCAGTGAGTCCTCCGCGGCCTCGTGCGCGCCCTCGTTAGGGTTAGAGGGAGAGCCCTCAGTGGACCCCAAGGGAGCGGGAAACCAAGTGATAGAATGCGGAGAGATACTTTTGGCGTATTGGATAATGCGGAGGGCCTGAGCGGTGACCATCCATCTGTAGGAGGGCGTGGCAGTCAAATTAGATGGCACTTGGCGGCCACGCGGCCGCAGGTGACATCGATGCTGACTTACAAGTAACCCCGTTTACGATTACTATACACTCGTTTTCTTTAATTATATGCCTATGCACTGACCATTGCTATGTAGTTTCGGCATTACGAGGTATAATTTAAAGCGCTTTCATGTTCATACCTATACAAGTCACCTAATCGACCGTGTATTTGTACAAGTGGTTACAAGATACCCAGATATGCCAAATTCCGTCTGAAGTCGGCTAAGGAGACCTTGTCTTCAGAAATGGCGGCTTCATGCCCTAGCTATTCTCGCGTAGCCTGTGCAGGTAAAGCAACATTTCTAACACTTTGAGCTCTATTACCCAAAAAAGCCGGTCTTACCATGCTAAATGACTTAGCAATACTGAACAGGCGCAAAAATTAATAGCGGGAGGCGAGGCCTTTTTCACATTCCTACACCAGCTCGTCGCGACGTCATACATTCTCGCGGTGCCTGCTCGGCGCAGTTAAATTTCATCGGTAAATATGAACTACAGTGTTTACTACTAAAAAAGCCAAATACTAAAGTTTACCAGTTTCCAAAACTTTTACTAAGGCAAGATGACCCAAAATAAAAAAAAATAAAAATCAGTGGCCTATGCGGACGTATCTACTCGCAGTTACGGCACAAAATTAAAATGAAAAACGTAAACTTGATTTTCAATTTTTGATAATTGGCGGATTTCAGCGAAATAACGAAAATATAGTATTGAAAGAATGAATATTCAATGTAAACTTGTTTTATGCTTCTCGTTAGTGTCCCTTCGAATGTATGCTCATCCAAGTAAGTCTACTTTGACAGCATGTTAAAATTAACATACGATATGTGCGAAGATTCCCGTGACACCTGTGCCACAATGAACAAGGGTCCTACAGAGAACTCCAAACATCCAAACTTTCATTCGGTTTAAGGCAATTATTAATCAAGAACAAAAAGGTCGGGATCCAGACTTCGTTCTTAATATCACTGTTACAGCCCCTGTTGCTCAAACAATACATATTGGAGGTTTTCGTACACCACATGCCAGTGTCAGTGGAATTCTACGAAATGGCTATGAAACTCAAAGAGGCCATGAAAGGCATGAGACTTATGGGCTTACTTCCAGTGTCGTGAGCCCGATGCGCACTTGTATATCTTTTCCGTCATCTGTGTAGCTTGTCCACGGCTTTCCATGCACGGACGGTAAATTCCTGGAACAGAACGCAGGGGAAAAAACTGTAAAAGCTATAAAAAGGCCCGCTGTGCGTATACCAAAATGTGAGCCTTGGAAGCTATGCCCTCAAGACAACACTTTCGTACCGCATTCCCGGAAAGCCCAGGTGAATACTTGTATCGATAAAGAATTTTGCTGATAGCACGTCAGAAAGTTTCTTCACTAGTAATACAAACATGTTTCTCAGTTTTGTAGATGTCTGTATTTATGGTGCCCGCGCTTTTTCTAAGTTCTCCCAATGTGTCCTCACGCAATTTAATATGCCGCACTCTTTTCTGTTCCAATTAACTTCAGTAATGTTGCCCTTTCATGAGAAACGTTGGGCACGTCGTATTTATACGGCAAACGCGTGCATGACTTGTACCATGACTGATGAGCCCGAAATCGCCGCTACGAATCGGCGAACACCGCAAAGAAATGCATTGTTATACCTAACGTTCTTGTATCGCCATTTCGCACACGTGCTGGTGGTGATATTCGTAAGAGATAGCCACGACGCGCAGCAGAAAAGCACCAGGCAGTTGAGAAATGCTTGTACGAGGGAAGGACTTTGTTAACGGATCATTTTTCGATCATTTTAGACAACCACCGGCTACTATGGTTGCCTAGCATCCGTTTCGAGGAGCTAAAGAAACATTCGTTTGAGACACTAACAAACCTCGTGCCTACACTGTATACATGCGGTAACATTGTTAATTGTGCACGTCTTTACTTTTTATATCTAATCGGCGCATTTCTCTTGAAACAAAGGTATTATCCAGCAGAATTTGAGTGCGTTACCGCGTAGACTATTATGATCTCAATCCAATAGCTGTTACCGTTGACGATGTTCTCCACCGCCGCCGCCATTGCCGGTGTCCGTCACAGCTATCGCCAGGAATGAGAAAAAATACGCAGCCCCCGCCGTGGTCGAACACGTGGCAGTCAGCGACTCTACCACTGCGCCACGCCAGCGTTGCTAGCTGCTGCTGCGGAAACATGCCCTACACAGGTGTCCAAGCGCACGAAAAGGCCCGCGATGCGAGATACGCACCCCGTAGCGTCAATACGCGCACACATTGCATTGCAGCTGCGCTGTATTTCGCCAGTTTTTACGACATTCAGTTGTTGTGGGCTCAATCCACAACAACTAAATGCTTTTTCTAAACCAAATAGCCTTTTCGGTTGGCGATCGTGTCCCCCGCCGCCGCAGCCGCACCCCCTCTGGTTGCCTCGCGTGACCAGTTGCACGGCAATGTTTCGTGCACTCGCGGGCTTCTTTCGCGCTCCGAAAAACACTTACATACCACGTATTGAGCAACAGAAAGCTGCATGGGAGTTTTTCATGTCGCTCTGCAATTGTCTAATTGACACTTCTCATCTAATATTTGAGAAGTTGATTAACTAAGACTAATTATGTAATTAGGTCGAAGGAAAAAAATGCTCTCAGTATCTCCAAGCGACGGCGAACGACATTACCTTGGTTCTGTCCAGCCACGTGGCATTTACATAGTTTTAAATGATTATACTACACGATAGTCTGGAGACCCTGTATATGGGGACATAACGATCGGCTTAAACGCAGCGCCACCCCTCAACTGAATATGTTCACCGACGATTGCGATACTCCACAATGCGGATTTGAGCGCAGCTGTATACGTATTTTCATTTCGCAATATATTGGCAGGCGCGGACAATCTGCCTCGTGCCGCACGTGTCAAGTGAAGCGACGTGTATAGCACGACTGCATCGCTAATCATGATGCGCGGACGAGATCCACAGCAGCCGCAGCAGCCAGGTCTTCGCTCACGCAGCGCTTTGTTTCATATTTGACTTAGAGCGCTCAAACCACAAGGACACAAGAAAGGAAGAGCAGACAAGGCGAACGCGGTACGTTCCTTGTGCTTTTTGCGACCTAACTCAAATATGAATTCTTGCAAACTCGCACTGATTTCGATTCTTGAAGGTTTCGTTTCCATAAAGACGACGTGCGCTACTCTGGCGCCATTTTGTAGCCATCGTCGCAGCAAAGTCCGTTGTTTGCGGCACCACGCTTTTCTTCACACGCTTTCGCCATACGCTCCCCTCCACCCCTTTCCGTCTCATGGTTCCGCTGCACCCTCCTCCTGCGCTTTCCTCCTCGCGCTCTCTACGCCATCCCCCTCTTTCACCTCCTGCTGCTCTCCGCGTTCGCTCTCGGGTTTCACTGTGCTCGTTCGCTCGGTTACGACGTAGGACGCTGACGCTCGCCGAAGGAACGGGCTCCTTACAGCTGCGCTGTAAAAGACGCTACGCTCGTCAAGAACTACCCTGCAGTTTCAGTATAAAGCCTCCGAAATTAGCGCGCGCAGCTAATGTCGCTAATGGCGCGGGCTACCATCTGCTTTCTTGGGCCGAGGTAGACTATTTGGGGGGGGGGGGAATCGTTCTAAAACGTGACGGTCAGTCAGTCTTTATATAATGTGGACCATACCCCGTCTTGGCGAACGTGGACCACATGTCGATCATTCTTCGGCTAAGGTCCTGTTCTTGGGCGGTGGCCGGTCGCGACCCTTCCAAGGGCTGGCCGAAGACAAAGTCCAGGTCCGAGAAGCGTGCCGCCCCCGCCGTGTCGTTGAACAGCGCGAAGCTGGCCTTGTGGTCGAACACGTAGCCGAAGACCTGGTTCCGCTGCCTGGCCGAAAGCTCGCGTCCGAGCTTCAGCAGCGGGCACGTGTAGAACAAGTCGCCCAGCAGATCCAATGGCCAAGAGGTGCCAGTCCCCGTGACTGCGTGTTTACGTTCAAGAGACGCGTGTATGGTCCGGCGTAACGCGAACCCACGCGACGCGCAACTGAGTTGCGTAGGCGAGCGAAAATTCAACGCTAGCGTTCGGCGCAGTCAGCGTGACCGGTGGCGTTAGGTGGGCTTCGGTGCGGCTGGCGCGTGAATAGAACATGTCCTATCAGACGCCAGAGCCGCTAGAGCACGTTCCCTAGCTCGGACGGCTGGCAGCGTGCTCAGGCCCACAGTTCGAGTGCACTGAAGCAAGTGTGCTGACTTTGCGCCTTCGCCAAATACAATAATGCGCGATCACCGCACCGATGCAAGCGTGTGTCGCGGCAATTGTTCATCACCGCGCTGCTGCTGGCCACGTTCAACGCGGCGAACTGCACAGGGGGCCAATTTTAGGCGATCCTGGTGCGGCCGATTTCACCGGCCGCTGCTGTTTGGCACGCGGGGAAACACCGGACTATATTGGCGTTTTTACAGGTGACACTCTTAAGTTCAAGGCGGGCAGCTGACGAAGTTCAATGCCACGGCCATGATGCCTGTGGAGGTAACGTCAGGGACAGGATCTTGAGAGCGAAACGTCATGCACTGCTTGATGATTTATTCGTGTTAATTACTTGTAATATATATGAATATGAAACTAGTACCATAAGAAAAATACGATGAACATAAAGACCGCATATCGGGGTAGACAACGAAAAAAAATCCGCCTCCATTACACCCTGAGAAACTGGACTTACAGCGAATGACTTGCGGCTTGTTAGCCTCAAGCCACGTACGTCACGCTCGCACGTCTCCAAGGGCGGCTTGCACGGACATTTAATAACGAAAATAATAACAAATTTAAGAGCGTGTTCTTGTGCGGACTAGGCGTTGCCTATAGAACATTTAAGAACGCGATCTTAAATGCGTTATTATTTTCGGTATTAAATGTTTGTGCAAGCCGCCCCAGAAGTTCAGCATGCATGCTCATGAATCTAGGCCATCCGCCAAGTGCACGGGCATTATTCAACTAAATCAATCTTTAAAACTGAAATTAGCCAAAAAAATATGCCCAAAGTGCTACTCGCACACAAGCTCCAGACACGATGTTCTAATTGTTATTCGAATATATACGAGGAAACGTAGTTTTGTTATGCGAAAACTCAAATACAAAACCCTTTGCCAGCTGCCGTTTGAGGTCTGTTTCTTTTCTTTTTTTTGTGAGCGCAGATTTAAAAATCCCGACCATCTTGAGGCTGACAACCTCACTTTCAAGGGGAAAAAAAAGCGTCCTTTTTACGGTGGCGGAAGGGGAAAAAATGTGTGTGGCTGCGATGAGCCGCCCCTAAGGCAGCGCTTTACCAAGTCTCGAAGGACCGTTATCACTTTAGATTTAGAAAAAAGAAAACGCTACTCTACCACAGACCTGCCGTGTGAATGGAACATTCGACATGATAGCAGCGCCAGAGTAAAAGAAAAAGGAAATGCGGACGTGTCAGCACGAACCAAAACCGTTTTACATGCGTAGTGGTTAGATTACAAGGTATTTCTTTTCGGCTATAACCCCAACGTTCTAATCAGAACGATTTGCCCGGTGCTTTCATTAATACCCGAGGCGGTGGTATTAAACTTATAAATAAGGGAGGACTCACGAATTTCCCGGTCGTGGTGTGAGCGAAAGCCTGATTACAATATCGCCACTTTTAGGTCATTCAAAGAGCAGCTGGGAAGGTTGACATGCTTGGATATTGGAACGTTCAATAGAGAGTTTGCGTGTGATCTGTGGTCACTAAATGGTAACCTGAAAGGTGTCTCAGGCTGACCAATATGCTGTTGATTACAGGTAGTACATTCAAGAAGGTATAAACTACATCGGTGTTCTCACATGTAAAGTTTTCTTTAATTTGAGCAGAAAAGATTGATGCCCATATATGTAGATTACCTTTGATAATAGTTGCACTTTGAAGAAACTTCGTGTGACCTCCAAGAATTGTTGACTTCGGAGAATTTTCTTATGCCTCACGATCACTAATACTGATTGGCCTCTCCGGTGAAACTGCAGCTCTCTTTTTTTCTACTATGAGTCCGAGTATAAGCGCTGCTGCGCATGACTGCTATTGATTATTATTTGGAGTGAACCTGGCTTGGTCTTACTTTGGTTACTGAGTGAATTATATGTGTTTATGACCTCTGCGTGTGCAAGCGGCAATATTTTCATCCTTAATAAATGTTGCAATTTATTAGACGAGCCTTTCTTTCGTGAGTCGTTTGCATTGCCTACTGGAAAGAGAAGCAATACTGAGATACACATTTACTTGCATTTCACACGACTTTGATAAGTGACTCTGCCGAAGGGGTCACTGAAATCTTCAGGCTTTATTTTTCAGGGTCAAAAAGGCACGCAAGCAATTTGAAGCGAGGCGAACATACATCAACATATTCATTCCCTAGGCATAGGCTATGCATAGCATTAGAAATAATAGTTATTTGTCTGCATCCTTCTCTTTAAACACATAATAATCTTTGTCCTATGCATATATTTAAACATATTGTGTCTGTGCATGATGTTCACCGTGGAAATCTAACAAAAAAATGTTGGGGTGATAAAATACGCCTGAGATAGCTGCTGCTGGTGCTTCTAATGCGCTTGCCCTGCGTTTGTGAGGATTTGCAGAAATAAAGCGGAAGTCCAAGAGGGCTGAATAAGATAGCTTAACTTCTGAAAAAAATATGGGCTTTTACGTGCCAAAACCACGATCTGATGATGAGGCACGCCATAGTGGGGGACCCCAGAAATTTAGGCCACCTGTGGCTCTTTAACGTGCACCTAAATCCAAGTACACGGTTGTTTTCGCATTTCGCTCCCATCGAAATGCGGCTATCGTGGCCGGGATTCGATCCCGCGTCCTCGTGCTTAGCAGCCCTTACATTTTCTGAGGTGAGGGCTGCAACCTGCAAACTAAGCAACCACGATGGCTGCTTTAAAAACTTCATCCACCTTGCCAGATTTCTGCAAAACTCATTTATCAATGTTGAATTCATAAGTACAAATTAAATTTCGGTATAATTATCATAACGAGCAAGGTTATCCGGTGCGCGAATTGGCCCCAAAAAGAAGGTCGACTACTTTTCTTTTTTTCTCTCTTGGAGCCGAAGTTGCAGTTACAGTGACTTTGTGACCTACCGTTGTCGGACGGCGTAGTAGCCTTCCGGAAATTATCAATGACCTCCCCGGCGTTCTTGATGTGGTACATGGCGTCTAGAAATGCGGGCACAACGTGGTCCACGTTCGCGTCAGGCGGCGAAGTCTGGAAGCCAGAAGAAGAACAGACAAGACGACATAAATGAACTAACCAGCATTGGTTGCTTAGCGGCTATGGCTTTGCGCTGCGAAGCACGAGGTCGCGGGATCGAGTCCCGGCCACGGCGGCTGCATTTCAATGAGGATGACATGCAAAAGCGTCCGTGTACTGTGCCTTAGATGCACGTTAAAAAGCCCGATTGGTCAAAATTTCCGTGGTCGCCCACTACGACGTGCCTCATAACTAGATTGTGGTCTCCACGCGTAAAACGCCAGACCTTAATTTTAAGTTCTCAACACTGACATTTGAGGTAAACGAAGAGTGGTGGCTTCAGAAAAACCAAATATTTCTTTCTTTGACTCGCAAGCGTTAGCTTTCACTCAAGAAGACGATGGATGAAACCACTTGTTTTATGACAACCGTATTTGGGGCTTTTCAGAAATCTTTTTTTAATGTTATAAAAGCACGAACTAGACATAGACGAAAAACGTGCATGCGCAAACACACAGGCGCCACTTCTAGCATTTTCTTCTTGCGATCATATTGCTACTGTATACAGAACGGACATCAACGTAATATTAACAGATCTGCGTACAGAACTGAAACCACAACCTATCAGTTCGATGTTTTCATTTTTGGCACACCCAGAAAATCGAATTATTTTAACGCGATAGCGTTAAGGGCCCTGCGCCGTAGAAGAACCCGCGTCGGACGTCGTTTCGGCAGAAAGGTTTTCGAACCACCTATACCCAGACCCTCCACGTGGCGCAAGTAAGCTGTTGCACTAATTGAATTTCTGAGGCGAAAACACGTAGAAAACTCGTAAAGTACGACTTACAGACATCCTACAGTCATGATATCGTCAGATTTTACTTTGACTATAGGAGAAAACTTATGTCAGAACTGAAAGAAAACGCTTTTCGACCATTTTCACCATACATAGACCGGCCACGGCGTCCGCGATTTGCGTGCGCCGGCGCGTGAGTATCTCGGAAGCCACGGAGCGGCACGCCCGGTTCCTTGCAATACCTGCAGATGGCCCTTGCATTCTAACCATGTGACCAGCTTCCCACACTTCGTATACATACATTTTACGCTTTGATGCTCCCAATTCTAAAGCCTTAAAATTCATTGCTCTTGTCTTACTTGGCTACGATGCAGGTTTCATATGGCACAAAATACATATTCATGGCGTACTGTACGTTGCGTAGACCACTGCAAGGTTGGTGGCTGGTGTCTGTGTCTGTCTGTCTGTCTCTGTGTCTGTATGTCTTGTCTTGTATGTATAATCTACTACGATGCAAAGCGTGTACGCAGGATAAGAAACCCGACCCGCTTGAGGTGGTCGAGCAGGAGGGTGCCTTCGCTGCTGACGACACCCAGCAGGAATCGCCGCCCGGCGACCCTCGACGCATCTTTGACGCCGGGGTGGGCGCTTCGCGAAGGTCCGAAGAAGCGCACCATGTCGCTCGTTAGGCGAACGATCTCCCGCGACGGTGCAACCCTCAGGCAGTGCAGCACCTCGACTATGCCGCTGAGGGAGCAGTTGAGTAGGGCCGGGAGCTCGTGAGACTTGTCGTCAAAATACCTGCGCACGAGCAGGGCCCACCAGAATTGCTGCAGCACCCTCTCTACAGCACCCGCTGTCCTCAATGTGACGTCCGTCGCTTCGCGGACAACCTTAACGCGGCTTTACTCTAGACAGTTTGCGAGTCTAAAACGTTTAGGGTGCCTCGATCCGCGCTACTCCGTGCGGGAGGCGGCGCTGACATCGAGGCACCCTAAACATGTTGGGACCGTGGCTACATCTGTGGCTGGCGAAAGAAGTTGTCCGCGCACCGTAGCGCAGTCTTTCAAATGCACAGCCCTGAGTGACCGTTTCCAGTCTTCCTGTGCATCCTCTCAAGTGCGCATGGTGCTTCATTCGATTTCTCTGTTTTTCTTGATGTACCTTATTTTCTTCACCTCATAATAATCATTGTTGACACACACACACACACACACACACACACACACACACACACACACACACACACACACACACACACACACACACACACACACACACACACACACACACACACACACACACACACACACACACACACACACACACACACACGTATATATATATATATATATATGAGGAAAAGTAAATATACAAAACAAACGAATCGTAAGGCCGTGATGAGCAGGTATAGAAGCGTCACATCAAAGTGGTAAGAGAATACCAGGCAGCATCAGTAGATCATGAGGTCGTAATAGTTCACGGATGACGGCAGCAGAGGAGGAAGTTATGTGGACACCGATGAATGTAGATCTAATCATAAGACGTCATAATACTGTCGTAACAGTCGCTGAGCGGTACTTTGAGGGCCCGTGAAATCCTTTTTACAATGGCGACATGTCATCTGTAGTTTACGTGGATCCCCTGTGCGTCCACACCCTTTGATAACAGTAGCTGCGTGCGTAGTTGTGTCTACACGTTTTCATATTGCGCGCCTCACCTCTGCACATGCAGTTTTTTGCACGTTTGTTTCACAGTGAATGCAGTTCCTTTACGCTTTGCAGAACAACACGCATGAATAGCATCACGCCGGCAAGTGCTTAACGTCGTTGCATTACTCATCTCCCTCTGCTTTATTCTGTCGCCCCTTTCCCCTTAACCACACTGCGGCGTAGGACATGAGCGACACACTTCTCCGGCCAACCGCTCGACCTTTTCAACTCTCTTTCTTCTGTACCCCATCGGAACGCAAATACGGTGGCAGGATAGCGAAATCAGATGCCTCCTGCTTGCGTATGCATACCTCCGAAATGGCGACTCGCTCATGAGGATTACTTTGGCGAAGCGCTCGTGGCTCCAGAAGCGCGGCCCAGTCGTTTCGTCCTCGAGCACGTGCGCGCCCACAGACCACGCTCCGGACCCGCTGCCCATGAGCACCACGTCGCTGGCGTTGCCCCCGAAGCTGGCGATGTGGTCGAGCACCCACTGCACGGCCATGCGTTGGTCTCCCAGGGACACGTCACTTGGTGTACATGGGATGCCGCCCCCCACGAGGCAACCTGTCATCGGAAACAGCGGAGGCCATGGGGCTCTTTGCATGGCCGGTCACAACGCCCCATGGAAAGCTTTGGTTACACCTTAGGTGCTGTAAAGTGCCGTCTAGATATCGTGTCTATGACGGGCGAATTTGATCATTATAAGAGATAGAAGAAATCGAAATGTCGCGTCGCCTTGCGGCCAGGAGGCCTGCGCCAATGCAACCGCAGGCAATCTCTCCCTTGGCCTCGACTAGCGTTCGCAAACGACATTCTTTCTCTGCTTTTTTCCCCACAGAGTTTGTACGAAACTGTGGCTCTCCCACACCATAACCGACGGACGGTGCCGCGTCAAAGCCACCTAGAAAAATTTTGGCCGCGTTCGTGTCACGAGCCCCCGCCGCCCTTGTCGATTTGTTGTCTTCCTTGTTTGCTGCGCGGCGCACTTCAAGCGTCGGTTTTCCGCGTTTTGGATTGGACGATTTACCGAAGTCACGTGCCATAATCTTAGGTTGCAGTCGGTGCGCGCGACGTAAAGGCGTTTATGCGAGCGTCTGATTCTTCGGCAGAAAACGGGGCACCCTGGATAGGAAGGACAAAGAGATTTCGCTTGAAATTTCAGCGCCTTTAGCACCGTGCTGAGGTTTCATGCTATATGCAGACGCAGTCGTCAGCATGCGACCTACGCAGCACGTTCGTCGGCATGCGATGCCCAATGATGGCGAGGGGCCCGTTGCAAAAATAATACGGTTATACAATAAACATCTGCAGCGTGTGTAGCAGTCCCTTCGAGGATAATAAAGCTTGGTAAGAAGCTACAAAGCGCGCATCCAACGAAGCACGAAAACTGATAGGCTTACCGCGTTATGAGACAGTGTGGATGGGCGTAGCCGGTATTCTAATGGTGAGTAAAAGAGAGAAATTGTCTGGTGGACCACGTAGCGTGTAGGGGAGATAACCGGTGGTCTGTTAGCGATTTAGAATGGGCGAAAGGGAAAGAGAAGCACAGCTGGGCTAAGGCAGAGAACTGTAGGTGATGCTGTGAAATAGGAAATTTGCATGAGTATGTATAGGATGAAGTCGGCTGTAGCAAGACAGGAGTAAATCTCGATCACTAGGAGATGCCTTAGTTCTGTAGTGGGCATAAAATAGACTCATGATGGCGATGGTCGTGTTATGTCAACCGCACGGCGAAGTCATCTCCCAGCGATCTCCAATCGCCCCCGTCTTGCGTGAGCTGGCTCCACCAAAAACGTCTGTAAATTTCGTAATATTTCAACGATATTTCATTCCCGGCCGTCCTTGACTGCGCTCCCCTCCAGTTGGCACCTATTCTGTAACTTTAATGGGCTACTGGTTATCTTATGTGCGCATTGCACGGTCTGACCAACGGCATTTCTTGCTCTCAATTTATGGTAGAATATCGGCTAAGCCCGTTTGCTTCTCCAATCAACACCGCTGTCTTTCCGCCTTCCGGTCCCGAGATTCAAGCTCTTCGCAGCCTACCCCGAGCGAAGTACGATATTGGGCTAGTTGGAGCATGGCCGCCAATGTTTTAGCGCAAGAGGTAAGCCGAAGCAACGAGAAAGCGACAGGAAGAGCTCCAACCTAGATCTCGGCGCACCCGCTGCCGTAGGACGAAACATTCGCAACTTTGAGTCGGCCACCCACTGCGGTACACGCGACTTGCAGAATACACGCAACCAGCCTCGGTAAAGGCGCATTCGACCCCAATGCTCGGACTTGATAACTTAGCAAACGCGTTTAACATGACCGAAAGGTGACCGCACCGCGCCAAACAGCGCGAGGACGTCCTGAGGCACTGTGCCTCTCCTGAAGAAATGCCCAATCAACCTCGCACGGCACAAAGCAGATGCTGTTGACCGAGCTAAATCCTGAAACTGGGTGCTTGGTAATGCAAAGCGAATCCGCGAAACGATCGAGTATGAGCTTGCGAGGCAAGTGCGATTTTTTACCATAACCTGTTGCGCGTCTCCTTTGGCTCGCCTTTCCCGCAAAGGGATGGCGGCCGAATCACAGGTGCGAACCTTTCATAGGGCGACAGCGGACACTAGCGAGCTTCGGTGGGAGCTCTTTCTGTCCATCTCTTCTTCCTTCCGCTAGCCTTTTTCTGCGCCGCCAACGATGACAGCTCCCACCTAGCGACTTGTCCCAAATTTACCGATGTTGAGGAAGCCGAAGGCGCCCAGCCGGAAGTTAGGGGCCACCACGACGAGATCACCGAGTGCCGCAAGCCAACGGCCGTCGTAGTAATCGTTGTCGCCGTTCTGGAACTCGATCGCGTGGAAGAACACCAGCACCGTCTTCCGGCAACCCGGCGTAGTGTGCTGCGTACACGGCGTCCACACGTTCAAGTGGAGGCAGTCCTCGGTCGTGCCCTCGTTGGAGCGGATTACCTGCGCGTTCGCAGCCATTCAATGCCTGTTTGCTTTCGGGACGGCGCTCTTTAAGGGACGCACTAAGTTAGTTTAGCCCGGCGCAGCACTTCGTTCATAGGATGAATCCCGTGCTTTCTTCGTACGTCCGGCAGGGTGGCCTCAGTAGAAATAATACCTCAGTGCATAATATCTGTTCCTGCAGTGCCTATAGGCCCTCTGACTGTAATTCCTGCGTGCTTGGCTGCAAATAACACATAAGCACGAAACCGTGGTGGTATTGATACGGTACACCGCTCAGAGAACCCAAATCATCATTAATGAAATGTATACTAGCTACAAGCCGATGCGAAGAAGCGGCGCTGTTGATATGTTGGTCTGTTGTTCTGGCCAGTACCGATGGGGTGAGAGAGACTTTCTTTCCATTCTTGTGCAGAAGGCCGCGCACGAACACCCTCTCTTGCTTTCGCTAATCGTTTTCTATTTCCTCCGCAGTATGACGCCAACATCGCACTTTATCTCATTCCGGTATTTTCTCCAAGGGTATTGTGATAGTCTAAGGTGTTTCGCGTCCAACAAGATGAGCACGCTGCGCTCGTGCTCGTTCTTCTTTGTTTGCTTGTTTGTTTCTGTTTGTTTTTTACAGCGAAGCTGTAAATGGCTCGTGTTCGGTGTATTTTTCGTGTTTGTACGTCAGCAATATAAATATGAGCGTGAGCCGATCCCTCAAATAGTGCGGTACCGTACCGACCCACGGCGGAGTTGAAGCAGGCTTCAAGTACTCCGCCCCTAATAATAATAATGATTTATTGTTGACATCTACAACCTTCTTACATCAGATAATAATAATAATAATAATAATAATAATAATAATAATAATAATAATAATAATAATAATAATAATAATAATAATAATAATAATAATAATGAATAAATAAATCAAGATGCTGGTATAGTGGAATCGTTTGTGAACAGCAGATAGACTCACGAGCAGAAGGCGCTGCCATATAGGCAAAAGACAAAATGTATCTACAACCATACACCCTTGACTCGCAAGAAGGCGATGCCACCAACATTGGATATATCTGTGCCGTACAAAAGAAAGAGGGTATTGGGATATCTAATTTGTAAACATATTCAGGCAAACCCAAGTGGGAAATAGAGAAATTCATGACCACGCACTTTGCATGGGCTAGCGGTGATAACACTACCCCTGCGGTCATCGTTGCAAACTTCAATGGACATTTCAAAAATAGACAAGAAATGCTTCTCACCTCGTGCTAGAACAGCTTGGTTTGAAGGGCCACGGCAATGCAAGGGCCCTATAACGTAAAACTATTTCAATATGTTTTTATTCCATTCTCCTGACGTCAAATTTGCGTAACCACCGACGCAAGCACCGGGCGGTGACCCGCAGGGTTGTTTAAACAGACCAATCAAACGCTCTCCTCGTTCATAGGAGGTCACTTTTGTTTGCTTGAAAAACGAATAACATTGCCTACACTGAGCGGCTTGTCTTATGTAATTGGATGATAATAGGCGAGAAGCACGATCAAGTGGAGAGGGATTATATGGGGCCGAGCCACTGCACTGAAAACCGATAACCGGATGAAGAGGGTGATGCCGGCGTCTCCGATTGGTCCGTTTTCCCTTCCTTAGCTCGCGGTGGCTGGTCGAAGATCGCGGCGGCATGCGACGGAAGGTTATGAATGCCACTTAAAAGGATCCTCAGCGAAGAAAAGTTGGCTGAGCGAGGTCGTAAACGTGCCGAAAGTGCTCGAAAACATTACGCGGCCACGCAAAAAATTTATTGTGCGCAAATAAACCCATCAGGTTCGAATAACCAGTGCCTGAGCGATCGGCAGCAGCCATCTTTTATTCCTTTCGGAACGGGGCCGCCTGCTGCGATTCAGAGAAAAATTCAGTTTTGTTCAGCATATTAATGCATCTTTAACGCGGACACGTCACTTTGACGTGGTCAGTTATCGCGGTTTTGTGACGTCGCGTGACAGCAGGTGAAGTTGGTGCAGCCCGAAAACTTTTGACCAATAGCCGAGGGCTAATGGCGAAAAGGCATCGAATCAGAAATACGTATTTTTCTTTTGTTTAGTTCAATCACGCATAATTAGAGTGTACCCGTCATATCAGATGGGGAGCTATCGCGCTTTGCCTGAGGCCGCGTGACTTGTTAAGAACGGCCTGCTGAGGTGCAAGTTTTGCCAGCCAGTTTCGACAGCGGCGTCAACTTTTCTTGGAAAGCCATCGTCATCCTCTAGCCAAACGGGGTCACTAAGTCTACTGTGTACCAAGGACAATGCGCCACGTCCGCCACTCGGCATCGCGGGATTGCCGAGATGAGATCGACAAACCAGGCTTTATGACTGAACACGCCACCGCCGACCTGGTCTGCCGCGAGCGGGGGAGTTGCAGAGGAAACGTATTAGGCGGCAACGTCCCACGTGCCTTTCAAGACGCAAGACAATGGAGAACCGGCGGCCGCGCAGCGGGGGTGAGCTCGGGGAATAAGATGCGCCTTTCCGGACGTAATCCCCTAGTTCTGCGAAGACCGTCTGACGTCTGTGGGGACCGTGAACTTGTGCGGAAGTGTGTGTGTGTAAGCCCTTCCGCAGAGAGGCGGCTCGTTTATGGGGCCTGGTCGAACGTTTCCCTCACCTTGGGATCGAGGGAGGACCGAGTGTTTATAAACCGCTGTTGTGCGGCTGCTCAGTGAACTTCCTCTCGCAGTCATGTCAGACTGATGAACTGCAACGTCCTTATGTAGATACTGTAAATAAACCCATATTCCTCGTTCTCGATGAGAAGCAGTCCTTCCCTTCAACAACGTCCTCAGCGTGGATAAGTTGGACGACGGCATGGGCCAGCTACCATCTAATTGATGTCCGACTCCAATCTTGCCAGCTGGTTACGAATGGTGGGATTGACCCCCCAATCCTTACAGACTGACAGGTGAAGTGGGGGTGGCCCCAAAAAGTTGTTGACCAATCGCGGAGGGCTGATTGCAGAATTGGAATAGAAACGTTTGGAATAGCTTTACGTCACTGCGCCCCAAGTCACTGAACTACTCTACAATGGTCCTGTATAGATTTAACTTTGGCCAAGAATCCGTCCAAGGTTGTGACCGAACCAATTAGTGTATGTCGCAGTAATCACAAATCTATCTTCACTGCCATTAGTGAATTGATAAAATAAATAAATAAATAAATGATAAAATAAAAACAGTTTCACTGGTCATTCACCTTCACAGAGTGATATGGCTACTCACAATTTCTATACCTTTCTTTGAAGCGAGAAAAACAAAGCACCTACATAATTTGACTCAGGCTTAGCGCAAACGTACTTGGAAAGGCGGGGTGGCGGAAGCTTTGTTCTGGGGGCCTCCTTTTTGAATCCACAAGCATCGGATTGCAACAGTACGAGAAAATGGACTGTGAAGTTAAGCTTCCATAATTTCGAGCCCGTACCACAGCGCCGGTACGTTACTATGCCGTCATGGATTCAAAGTATTTTCGCCTGCATGAATCGTTCTTGTTGGGAAAACGTACTCAAAGCTGGCTATATGCTGAGACTTTGGTTCATCCACACTCAATTATTATCAACTGCTCCCGATCCGATGCTGTCCTCATCTTATGACGACATTGATGTTCCTGGTGTTCAGAGAGTTTAGAACTTTTCAGTGTTCAGAACTTTAGACACCTTTCTGGTTACCACTTAAACCTCAGATTGCTGAGGACATACACACGCTCTTACAAGTCACAACCTTACAGGCACTGAAACACTCCTGGTTACAACAGTTTGTCATAGCATGCTCCAATAGCAAACCCTCATCAGTGGTCCGATTATTCTTCATGCGACAACCATTAACACTTCTAGCCGCGAGAACAAACATACGACCAATCAACGAGTGCTGAGACGGACCTGTGCGTTTGCCGAGTACGCTTTCTGGGCACATCCGGGCTTCGGAATCCTGGCGTCGATTTCCGCGCGGCTGTCCGCGGTAACCGCGGAAGCATCCCTGCATTCGCAAAGAATAGGAGCGGAAGTAAATTTACGCCACTCAACAGAATCAAGGGAGAAACATGAATTAAGGTGCGCAGTGGTTGGCTTCAGAGCAAGATGCAGGCAACTGGGAAACGTTTGCGGCCTCCAGATCCATACCGACATTTGTTAAAAACAAGTAAATGGTGTGGCAACTCGACAAAACCGGAAGTTTCTCAGAAATATTCCGCATAATCTGCTTTGTGTGGGCCATATGCTATACCTATACAATGCTAGGAGCATTGCGCATAGCGCGAACATTGAATATGTAATAACAATGTCCCATGAGAACGTGGACCTAGTGGGTAGAAGTACTATGCAGACGTGCAAACCTCGGCTTTAGAACTAAGGACTAAGTTTGACCGGCTGAAATTTTTATACCCAATTATTCAAAACCAGGTTAAAATTAATCTTATTTCTGTGTAATTTCATCAGATCAATGCTACAGATAAAAGCACAGTTTATACATACAGCTGCCAGTTACACGGAATGATATATTCAAGTATAGTTTTTTTCCGAGGGCGATCAGAGAATGGAACGAATTACCCAATCCAATTGTCACATGCTCTCTCTTCTGTCAGTGCTTTTACTGCTAGTTTGGAGAATTTTATTTTCTCGGATATGTATGCGTCATAGTAGCTGTTTCTGATGCGCATAATGCAAGTGTTTTGTCTTTGATCACCGCATCTCACTTTTTACAGAAAGTGCTATTGTATTGTTTTTTGACCTACATGTACCGATATTTTGTATCTGTTTTGTTGTATTTCTATCCACTCCTGTAATGTTCCCTTCTTGGACTGACAGTATAATAAACAAACGAACAAACTACAGGCGTAAAATTTAACGCAAACAGCGGAGCACGTGCCCGAAGCATAAATGAGTCTATAGTAGGGGTCGTCGGCAAGTCATTGTCATTCAGTTCCGCCACTCACATCCAGTTTGCCCGCAGGGTTCTATAGGATTCCCACCCTACTGCGATAAGTAATTGCGTGTTTTTTCTGTTTTTTTTTAAGGAAGCTTTCTTTGCCTCTTCCCTTTTTTTCCGCCATGGCGCGGCAACCATCTGTAACCATCTGGAGATGGTTGCAGATGCTGCGAAGTTGCAACTTCGCAACAATCTGCAAGTGTACACCGACAACTCGGTGTTCTGAGTCGTCCAATCACTTGGTGGGGCAGACGTCGTTCCAACGCTCCAGCGCCACGAACATCAACGAGCGACGCACTAGGGACCGTCGAGGACATCTTATAACAATGGTGGCTTGTTGCGGCGATGTCTTCTAGCGCTCGCAAGGGAGGAAGGCGGAGACCGTGCGTGTCGTCTTCTCATGTATTCCAGCTGTTGCGGGCGAACGTGGCTGCGCGTCTCCTATCTTGGAGGCAATCTGCGCTGAGCTCGAAGGCTAGCCGGTCTGCAATAGCTGATTCGTGCGCGCTGTGCTGTCGTGCGCCTTGTTCGCGTTGAAGTGAGAGGGCCAGAAGGGAGCAGGGAAGGGGAATTCGCTCGCCACTGCCTCCGCTATTCATGTCCGATGAAGAGCGCGTGTGTCCGCGATGAACAGCGCTGATGACCGCGAGTGTCCGCGGTCATCGAGTGAGATGGGTTCATGTTTACCTCTGCGCACCAGACACTGTGCTTGTGGGCTTGTTAATTTAGTTAGTAGGCGAATATTTGCACCAGTGTCTGCAGCTTATAAATGACTAACTTTACTTCGTATAGCTGTCTAAAAATTTGCCATCGCAATCAATGCTTCGCGTGTCGGGGAGTTTTTTACCTAATCTTTTGTACATCTTAAATTGTTCTTTGGTATATCCTCCTTATCTATTATTTTACTCGCCCCCCTCCCTCCTCGACTGCTGACCGCGGTTCAGGTGTCAGCAGATTGTGTTAGGCAGCTACTGCGGTCAGTAGCAATTTTTAAAGCGAACCTTTCTTTGCCTCTTCCCTCGACATCCCCACTGTTGCTGCTGTGGCTGCTGCTGTCTGGCACATCGCACCGGGGAGTGGTTCAGAGCGCGTTTCCACATGACGGGAGTGAATCAGAGAGAAAAGATGACGCGAGAAGCTCGTTTGCACCCCACCGCGTCGAATATGAACAGTGCCCTCTGGAGCTCCCTGGGCGTCGCCACATTAGCCTCTTGACAAGTTTAATTATCAGTGACTCTCCTCAAAAGCATTGCAGAAATTACAGCGCTTCTCTTTCTACTAACGTGCGAGTCCAGAGAGAACGTAGATAGAGCTGTAGAGAGGACGGAGGAGATGTGCTCCCACACACAGGAGGAGGGGCGGAGGTGACGTAAGAAGGCAAGGGAACCCAACAACCATACGACAGCGGTTGCGGGGAAACTGGATAAGGTTAAGTACAATGTACGGTACAGTACGTTCCTGCTATTTCTTAAAAATAAACAACACGCATATATGTCAAGCGGACAAATTACGCTGGGCGTGCAGAAGCAGAGCCGCATTAACTAAAGCGCACCGCGGGGCTCAGGCGACACTACGGAAGCGGTCGACCGTGAAGCCAACACTTCTGTGCCTACTGCGGTAGCGTTGCGGCAATATCATTGCTAGAGGTCGAGGAGTTGATCCCAACCGCGGCAGGCGCGTTTCGCCAGTGGCGAAATAGGAAACATATGTGCACTTGGATTTTGAGACATGTTAAGAACATCACGGTGTCAAAATTAATCCGGACTCCGCCACTACTACGCCTCATAATTCAATTGTGGTTTTCGCACTTACAGCCCCATAATTTAATTCAAGCTTAATACTTCTTCCACGATGCGATGTGCTTTGTGAGGCAACGACAGGGGCTGTGAAATATGGTGAACAACAACGCCTCAAGCAAACACCTCATATAAACTCCTCTGCGTTCTTTGTACTACGCAGACAAACAGAAGTGGTGCACGCAAGGTAATGATTAACATCAACTCACCACTATCGTGTTGGACTCAACCTTGAAGAAATTAAGGTTTCGCCGTCTACGTCACCGCTAACTATCGTCAATAAAAGCAACCAGCACAGAAAGCTTCGCTTACATAGATTCCCACAGTCCCTCAGATCTGTATATTCTTTGATCCTTCGCATCTTTTTCCTTTATCTAGTTATTTAAAATAAACTATCGATTAGTATTACTACCCCTCCAAATGGGGATCGTTTGTTTCGTCCGAACCGAAGGTTCCCTCTCCCCGGGGATACGCGGCTGCGGCAAGCCATCTCACAAAACCGTGAGGTCGTTGGGATATGATGCGCACTCCCAGTGCCGAAGGCCGGGATTTCTCTCCCGTGTGAATGCCGCTTTATAGGCTCCCTTCAAGAAATGAAGAGCTACAACAACACGTGGCCACAGTTCAGGACTAAGTGGACCAAGTCCACGTACGAAGGGGCGGGAGGTTCCCGATTCCCTTCCTTTGAGAACCGGCTTGCAGAGTTTTTTGTTGAGGCGTTGCATTACTGAGGCTATCCTACAGGATGACAAAGGCAGTGCACGACATAGGTACTGCCCGTGCTTATGTCGGATATACGCACTCTCGGTTGTACGCCCCTCTGAGCAGTTGTATAAGGACTGGAGATTTCATATTACAGCCGAATTTCTTCTCTGTCGATGAATGTTACCTGAAATTGAGAACCCCAGTGCAAACGGGGCACCGTGGACTCTCCAGTGGAAGCGCCAATTTCAGTTTGTGCGTCTGAATTCCGAATAAATCTAGTTCTTTCTTTTTCGTTTCGACAAGCCTGTGATTCGTATACATCTGTTCGCGGGCACACATACAAAATATGCAGGTCCAAGGTTGTCTTAGCAAAAAACATGAAGTGGCACGCAACGGAACGCGTACAATAGCTGCACGCTCTGTTTACGACGTGACATATTCCCTAGATTTTCAACTACGAAGTTCTCAAATACCCCGCATGGGTGTAGTTGGAAGTTTCGTCTAGGCAACTTTTAGTGACGTTTAAGTTATTATATGCTTCTCGATAAATTTGACGTTGCGCAGCCATCTGCTATTGTTCTACATTGCTAGTTCTCTTGATTTCTCGATGTCCTAGGTCAGCTTCGGCGGTACAGTGCTCGGTCCCGCGGAGCGTGAAGAATTCGTCTTCAAAAAAGCTTACTTATCGAACGAAATATTACTGACGTTTGTTGCAGTTCCGCGTCATACCCAGGTGAAAGTCAACTTTCCCGTTTCAACGAGAAGAATAAAGAAAACCAAGGATCTCGATTTTTCTTAGCGTACAACCACAGAAACCGAAACCAAGGAACTCGTGGGAAGTACTAATTTTCTTTTAACTGAAAGGCGGAAGTAATAAGGAAAGTAAATTTCTGCAGGCTCGACTCGAACCCACGTATTCTGTATTGTGTGTGGTGCTCTACCATTGACTTACAGCCGCAGTGGTCCCACCTTCCGTAGAGTGTCCTACGAAAATAACTAGAGGAAACCACAGTGCTATTCTTCATGGGACGTGCAAGAATGGCGCTTCAAGCAGCATGAAAACGATGGCCATATTTTACACGGATTGTTTGTAAAATGTCCTGGCTTCGAACTGCTCTTTGACTTTGTAAATTGATCATTGCGATTTAGGCATGTTGCCTATGTGTATCATCATATGTGCCCATGTACGGGTTGCGATACATTTAAAGGCCTTCAGAATTTGTGAAATTGACAATTTCACGAACACATTGCGTTAAAAATGCAAAAATTCGAAGCGATTTCACATGTGTGCAACGACTAATTTCACTGTTGTGTTCAGGAAACGATGATTGAGTTAAAATCTAGAAATGTAAAGATTATGAACGTCATGTGTGATCCTTATTGGTTTCACCTGTATATACACTCATCACAATCCCTTCTCACCTGGTTCTTCGAAGCTTTGTTTCGCGGTTGCTATGGAACAAGAAATATCGCGTCAGCCTACGTCTTACAAGCGTAAGAATTTAACTCCACAAGAAAGTTTAGAGCCACAAGCAGAAGAATTAGACCGATTCACCTGCTACTCTGTGCTAGCTGAACGACTGCAGCAGCAGAATTTCCTCTAGTAGTTTCAGTAGAAAATTGTGCCCCACCGATCACTTTCTTTGATATTTGCATATGTCTACTAGGCGGAGTCCTGGAGGCGTCAGCTAGCGCCGCTCACAGCCATGGTGGAGGATGTAGCAACTCCTCTCAACCGCAGACGTCACGTCGTCTGTCAGCTCTACGAGGCTTGTCATTTGTTCTCTCCAACATACGTATACGCTGTATACGCTGTACGTATACGTATACTAGACGGAGTCATGGAGGCGTTAGCTAGCGCCGCTAACAGTCATGGTGGAGGATGTAGCAAGTCCTCTCAGCCGCAGACGTCACGTCGTCTGCTAGCTCTACGAGGCTTGTCATTGGTTCCCTTCAACATACGTATACGCTGCACAGCAGGTTGACGGTCAACACGGCTAGCATTCGCGTCGCGACGCTTGTACGGGGGGGGGGCGCACTCACGCAAACCGCAGCGGTCCCACGGGGCTGCGGGCGAACGGGATGGCCCGGAACGTGTAGACGGGGCGGCTCTCGATGCTGGACCGAAGCCCGCGGAAGATCCCAAGTCCGGGTACGTCGACCCGCACCTCTCCGTTGTCCCAGGTGCGCATCAGCAGCCACAGCGCGGCCAGCGCGTTGAGGGCGAACACCGACATCACCGCCGCGACGAACAGCCGGCGCCGGTTGTCTGTCAGGTTGCTGCACGTGGTGATGACGGTGGTGGTGACGATGAACAATGGAGTTTATAGACACAGGCTACGATGGACGGAGAGCACCAAAGCAGTGATGACTGTAGGCTCAACCTAATTATAAAACTACACGGACAGACCGTCGACGTATTAATCGCTGGATTAAAAGAACTTCGCAGATGTATGCCGATTCGAGCAACTATTGAAGGCCGCGAAACTGTTCGAGGGAGCTTTCACACCTTTGGGAAGTATTGGATGTCTGTTTGGGCTTTGCAAACGCATCACTATATCCGATGCGATTCCTGCACTTTAACCGAGCCTTTTCATATGCTTTACTATACCCGAGCTTTGTGCAGAGAGCTGCGCTTTTGCTTTAAAATCAATTTTGAAAAAAAAAAGAACACTATGACACGACATAAACATATGAAGAGAAATCGATCATAGATAAAAAAAACCAGAGTCGATACACGTCTCCTAGGAGCATCGAAAATCGGCAACAAGTTTGTCGACTTGAGACCCTCCCTGGAAGACCTCCCCCATGCAGTGTGTGAAACGCTACGCGAGAGACAAGTATTGCGGATTACTGGCAAAGAAAATTCCGCGATAATTTGTGTATTCGACTGAGCTTCATACTCAAGGCAGCATTTAATTTACAACTCTTAATACGCTCGAAAGAAAACTTGGAGCTTGGACCCAGGCTTGGACCCGGGCTACAGTGCTTGCTGTCCTTCGATAGGCATTTGAAGCCGCCGCCGCTACACAAAAATGACTGCAGAACTCCCACATCGGCGCAGATGTAGTCCGGCTTTTCCAGCGCGCCACTCGGCGGCCGGCGAAGTCAGATACGTCTAGTAGCGATCAGTGGATACGTCACGCCGGCGACGGGAGGATCACCCAAAATTTGGCCCCTGCATGGTTCGGCGCATTGAACGTAGCCCGCAGCAGCGCGGAGATCAGCTGTTGCCTCAGCGCATGCCCACAAGTGTGTGGCGAGCAAGCGGTTTTTCGTTTCGCGAAGGTGCAAACTCGGCGCACTCTCTTCAGTGCACCCGAACTGTGGGCCGACTGGCCGCTGCGGCCGGCCAGCCAAGCGACCCGTGCAGTGTGCTCCGGTGTAGCGCCTCGGGCGTTAAATGATGATTATGATAATGATGATTATGATGATACAGAACTGTTCATTTCACCTGCCTAAGAACATCAATGAGGTCCCTGAATGCTGGCGAAGACTAAAAAATAACATTCAAGTACAAGTACAGGGAGAAAAACGTGAAGTACAACGGCAATTACGAAAAGAATAGTTTACAGTCAACAAAAGCCAAGGTGAATACACAAAAGGAGAAAAAAACGAACAATGTGTCAGAGTAAATAAAGAATAAATTAATCAATCCAGCCTTCAGATTATGTGCTTAGAAAAAAGCTGTCAGGTCTTAGTACTGGCCCACACGTAATGTAACACAACGGTAAGTACAGATATAAAATTATTATTATTATTATTATTATTATTATTATTATTATTATTATTATTATTATTATTATTATTATTATTATTATTATTATTATTATTATTATTATTATTATCAGCTTTACGGCAGTGTGTTTGTGATAATAGTAACCCACGTGGAGAAGAAGCGCGAACGAAGGCGACGCTGTGTCTCGAGATGATGGCGGTGACTTCGCTGTGGAAGCCTGCTGTTCTCCGAGTAGTTGGAGGAATCACGAAAATTTTGTCATTAAAGCGAAGCTGTCAAGGGGAGGTCCACAATATGGTTTTCTTGCGGCGTACGGCGGCGAGGTCGGTATGACACGTCCGTCAAAGTATAGCCAGCAACGCATGAACTCCGCGTCGTTGCCCCGCACTTGCTATTACACTTGCTATTACATGCTATTACATTACATATTATTATTACATTACATTACATGTAATTATTGAAGGTCATGGAATAATATACTCAGGGTTTCGCAAGAAAGGCCACGCATTGATAGCGATAACGAAGTATCGCTATCATGATGAAGCATCGCAGTTTTACTCGCCCGTATAAATTGCAGGAAACATTCGCTCAATAGTTAAATTACCAAACAAGGTGTCACGCGCGCACAGGCAAACTTCAGCGGGTCTCATCCGATGACCACGAACCCTCGCTGTCACAACGCTTGCGGAGTAAATAGCGCAAGCAGTGGGGGGGGGGGGGGGGGGGGGTTGAGGGAGCTTCGTGCTGCATCTCGCTTCGACGCATCTCTGAAACCTGCAATTAGACCACCTTCAGCGTTAGGCGCACAAAAAGACGGCGCGCATGAAGTAACCAGAACATCTCGGCTCACCCAAACTTTGCACCCGCCAAATATTGCCTTTATGATAGGGCGCGCGGGTCGCGAACGAGCTCAGCCGTGCGGACAGCCGCGCGAAACCACTGCAGCTCTATGAGGCGCGTGCTCACCTGCCCCCCCCCCCTCCTTGCTCACTCTTTATTATAGCATAGCGCACTCACTTCACTCCAACCCCCTCCCCACTTTCCTTGCGCCAGCCCGATCATGCCGCCTCCGACAGGGGGCGCGCGTGATGACGGCACCAGCACCAGCTGGTTATAGAAAAGTAGGGAAACGACAAAAAACGAAGACTTACAAAAGCACAGTTCGAAATAGGGGATCAGAAAATTTGGCTGGGGTAGTTCATAGTGTTTTATTCTCTTTTTTGTTGTTTAACCTAGGTAGGCAGTATAATAGCAAGAGCTTGGTGGCGCAACCCACCGGCCCATTCCAAAGGGGACGCTCATAACATCCATCCATCCATCCATCCATCCATCCATCCATACATACATGGCGCGTGGGGCGTGATGAGATCTTCTCGCACAAGCACTTTACACGGAACATCCCTACAACGGCGAATGCTCACCTGGAAGGTCCATATTGCTATCGTAATAAATATTCATCTCCATCGTATAGAAACACCTTCGCGCGGTTTATCGCAGCTAGCATTTATTATTATTTTTTTCATGTCGCGTATTACCGGCCTCACGTTGCAGGTCAGGTAGGAGGGCCCGAATAGACAAACATTTTGTGAGTATGGCCACTCGGAATTTCGGCTAATGATATATTAGCACGTACGTTCATGGCCCTTCCGTTTCTTTTGTTTAGGTAAGTTTAAATGATTAAACTAGGTTACTGCATAACGCTCGTATATAAGGTTCGGGTGCAGCGAAGGCATTACATTGGTTCTAGTGAAGCGTTTTACGAATTTTACGTAAATTCGAACAATGCAAAACAGCCCTTCACTCTCTCCCCCCTTCCCCATGGTCTTTCGAACGGGGTGAGAGCTCTCTCGTACGACTTCACTGTCTTTCTTTGAGTCGCTGTGATTGCAATACATCTGCGAACGACTTTTTATTTTTATTTTCCATTATTTCTGTACCGTACGGACCACTGCGCACGTTCTTGCGGATAAATAAACGCGACACCAACCTTGTTTTCGGTTCGTCACGAACTCTAGTCGAGCGCATCGACGGCCTCATACGGGCCTGCCCCTGGTGCTGCTGCGGTGATAGATCTGCACGCTTCGCTTCATTCGGCCTGGCAGGCACCGCTGCTTCGCCATGCACCGCCTCCTTAAAAAGAAAGAGTGTATGCGATAATTACTAAAGTCTAAGGTTAACAGCGACGTCGGTGATAAAACTGAAATAAACTATCCAGTTAAATATTTACAAAATGATTGCCGGAAGAAGACAAGTGCTGTCGAGAACTTCAGAGAGACGGTCTGAAGAAATTAAATATAGAAATTGGAGGCCACAATACTGGGTGAGCTGACTCGAGGCTGGGGTATTTGCAAATGACTGGGAGAGGGCTTTGTTCTGCACTGAACACAAATAAGCTCACGATGATGATGGTGGTGGCGATGGCTACCAGCCAGAAGCTTTTCTTTTTTTCTGTCTACATTCCTGTATATTGAAAAACACTTTGCCGATAAGCGCGAGGAAGTACACATATTTGAAGCCACTTTTCAGCACATTCCACTTAACCTCGGAGCTCTCACTTTTGTTTCGGGTTATTAGCAGAGTAGTGTCGTTGTTCCGGTAAGTCATTCAAGCTCTGCTTATTGTTTGTAACACACTGTGCGAAGTATAACTTAATTTACGACACGCTTCGCATGTAATCATTTGCATAATTTTGATGCGTCAAACATTACGAATTTAAAACGCCTTTTCACGGTGGTCTTAATTGCATCTCGAAAGCTTTGAACACTAACCGAAGAAACCGTTTGATAATCGATAACTGAGGGAAATGTTGCCAATCAATCGTCGTTTTAGGCAACCTAGCTGGCCTGACATCGCCGTAGTAAAAATTGAGGACGGGCGTAAATTTTTAATGCTGATGTTTTACGGGCTTAACACACGATATGTTTGTGAGTCGCGCCGCAGTGAAGGGCTCCGGATCGACTGTGACTGCCAGAGGGTTCTTAACGTGCACCTAAATCAATATACACGACCGTTTTAATGCGATAGCATTTATACGGACACTCCAGGCGCATTTCTACTGTCGTCGTCGCCGTGATGTTCCGTATAAATTCCAAGCACGGTAACATCTTCGCCGCACGCCGAATGCTGTATGTGCGAGTGAAACTTGCGAGAGTCACCCGAAGATCACGGCTCAATCTTGCACGCGAAAGCGAGGAAAGCGGGGAGCAAGCGCGCCGTCTTCCCTCGCGTGCGAGCCACCGGGGGGCAGGGAGGGACAGGGGACAGGGGGTCGTTGTACTCCGGCGGCTGGTGCGTACGGCGAGGCTGCGAGTGCGCCGTATCTTGACAGCGATATGCGAAGTGAACAAAGTGCGCCGAGTGCTGATAGCTTCGTATGCGCTGTGCTTCCCACGCGTAGTTCGCGTTCAAGCGAGAGGAAGCACAAAGGTCAATTCGCTCGCTGCTGCTGCCGCGCTTCCTCACTCCAGCGTTCTGACAGGGATTTTCCGCGGTCATCGAGAGAGATGTGTCCATGTTTACCTGTGCGCGCGTGACACCGTGCTTGTTAATTTAGTACGCGAATGTGTACAAGTTTATACGGCCTATAAAACTGCTATCTTTACTTCGTATAGCTGTCTACTAATTTGTAATCGCATTCTATGTTTCGCCTTTGGGGCGAAAGTGCGACTTATTTTCATACCCCCCTCCCCCCATGGAAGTTTGGCAGCGATCACCACTGGTGATTCAACCTGTAACCTCGTGCTGTCCAGCGCAACGCTATAGCTACAAGTCACCGCGGCGAGTCGAACGCAAACTACGTGTCTGTAAAACGAAACAAGTAAACAGACAAAACAAATAGCGAGCTGTTCCACCAAGTATGCGCGACAAACCAGCCCAAGTGTCATTGTATACTCTTCGATGAAGGGCGGAACCTGCGTCAACCTTGAAAAAGCGTAGGCTGGGTCTTAAACGCCGCACTGAGATTTTTTTTTTCTTTTTAATGATGGCAGGCTGCACGAGTATGACATGTTTCTGCAGATAAACTTTGACACGAAGGACGATCCTACTATCGTACAGAACTTAACAGGAGTGAAAACGTAGCAAACGAGTAACTTCTTCGAGTAATCGCATCTACACATATATAACTGCATTATTTTAAATAGTACCGATACATCATCAACGGCCTGTGTGCAGCTTGACCGCGAGAACACTTTGGATGGCGTGTTTGGTTGATTGTAGGAATCTATTAATCGATCAACAATGCGTCAGTTAACACGCGAGAAATCGTCGCATTGGGCTGCACTGCCGTTTATTATTGAATAACTAGTAGATAATAATCTCTCACTTCTTTGGGCACTTGTAGCTTCTGAGTTGACATATATTCGTTGGCTTTACAAGCCTTTATAAGTACCAGTTTTTCTCAGGACACGTAAAGGAAATAGCCTTCTTTTTATCAGGGAAGCCACATGTCGACAGCGCATTTGTCTCACCGAAATCGCTCCTTCACTCATATTGTATAAATGTATGAAATCAAGAAATCGACGGAAACCCATCTGATCGGGAGGAGATATTACAAGTAGTTGAAAGTTGGGCGCCGAACATTAAAAAAATTCAGAAATAATACCACGTCTTTTGATTTCTAATTTTTATGTTCGGCGTCTAACTTTCAACTGCCTGCTATGTAGAGGTATTATCCAGACGAAGTGAAACGCAGACAGCAGAGCGCGTGGTGTCCGTTGTGAACCCTCCAGCTACGGTCGCGATAAACTGCACACGCAGACGGAGCGTTGCAAGCCTCTGCTTTCCTGTAAGCCTCTGTCTTGCGCGAGATGCCAGTCGGTGCGTCTTGGTCCCAATTTGTCAGTGCCAGACTTCTGCCGCTCACGTTTGAGTTCTGGTTCAAGTTGGCACCAAACTTATCACTAAGATAAACTTTCCAATTGTGTAAAATCTTCTTACAGTATTGTTGGTGGGACCCTGCTCCGCCTTTTATTACTTTATACTTTCGCTTAATATAATTTCTGAGAATGTCCACAGTAGTATAGAATTCCCATCAAAGAGGAATTCAGCAAAGAACCATCATTTCTAATGGTATGGGCAGCAATTAACTTTATAATTATAATGTTGCTATATGTTCACATCGCTTCCCACATGACCGTGCAAGCTTTTACAGAGAAGCTATATATATATATAATATATCAGTCGAGTCGAGTGACGTGAACGATATAAGAAGGAGGATCGTGGTGTGGAGCCATCGAGAGGGTGTAACTCGTAGGTCGCGTCTGTCACTTGACTCAATACACGGTATGTGCCTGAGCAGGGCGAAACCAGCTTCTCACAAAGTCCAACTCGCCGTGCTGGTTTCCAAAGAAGCACGGTCCCACCAGGGTTAAAGTGGACATCGCGGTGACGAGCGTCATATATGCGTCGTTGCGTTTCTTGGAAAGCAGTGAGACGCAGGCGTGCGATCTCGCGTGCCTTGATAGCTCTAGATATTGCATCTCGGGCATATTCTGACGTTGTATCCAGAACGGCCGGGAGGATCGTGTCAAACGGTGGCATAGGCTCTCGACCATACAAGACAAAAAATGGAGAGAAACTAGCAGGATCATGGCAGGACGTACTGTAGGCGAATGTGACGGACGACGGAGCGGCATCCAAGTCACGGTGGTCGGCAGTGACCTATATAGCGAGTATTGCTGTGATAGTTCTATTGAGCCGCTGTGTGAGGCCGTTGGTCCGAGGGTGATATGCCGTTGTAAACTTGTGCTTCGTAGCACAGTTGTGCAAGATGTCTAGGACAATATGTGAGAGAAATTAGTGGCTCCGGTCGGTAAGGAGTTCTCAGGGAGCACCGTGGTGAAGTATCACAGCTTTGAGAAGGAAGTCAGCGGCGTCGGTAGGGAAAGCCCACGTGATCGCGTACTCGGTGGTGTAGCCCTTAGCAACTGCTATCTGCTTGTTCCCACTAAGCGATAGAGGAAAAGAAGCTGCAGGAAAAGAACCTGGTAGGGATGCTGGTTTTTTGTGGTGCTGACAAAATTTACAGGAGGCGACGGAACGGCAAACGGAACGGTATTACGGGTCAAAATAAACGACGCCGAACACGGTCATATGTCTTTGAGACTCCCACATAACCAGCGGCTGGAAAATCATGCAGCTGTGCGAGTAGTCTGACGCATATGCTTGAGAACGACCAGTAGCAGTTCAGGGCCATCAGGGTGCATGTTATAATGGTTGACAAAATGCTTGCCCGTAATATCATCGAACCTCCTTCAAGCTCATGGGGATCTCCTGTCGTGCTGGTTAGGAAGAACGTCAATAGCTGGCGCTTCTGTATCGACTACCGGAATCTTAACAAAGTAACCAGAAAGGACGTGTGCCCCACACCTCCACCGAAACGTTACGGGGAGAAAAGATGCTTGACAATATATTTAGAAGATATATACAACAGGCAGAAGACAGGCATAAAAGATGGAGCCCGAGCTCACGACTAGCGGCGATCGTCGTCTTCGTCAGTGCTCTCATCACCGTACCCTACTGCAGCGCCTCGTAGCAATATTATATAGGTATATATATATATATATATATATATATATATATAGAGAGAGAGAGAGAGAGAGAGAGAGACGGGGAGGGCAAAAAGGTCGCCCGACCTCAGCCAAACCCTCGCCCCCCTCGGGAGATTTAATACTTTCCGCTTCTGGTACAGGCACTTGTACAGTTTATCCATGTAATTATATTCTTATTGAAAGCCATTGGCGTAGCGCAAATAAGACGACAGGCACAGAATAAAACACACACAGCGCTTTCTGTGCCTCTTCATCCCGTCTCATTTGCGCTACGCCAATGGCATTCAATATAATGCACCAACAAGCCCAACATGTAATCTTAGAGCATTTGTGTTGATCCATATTCCTGAGCCTTACTTGAAAACTAATTTTGCTTTGCGCTTTCATGACTTCAAAAGCGGCCTAGCCCATGTCGCCCTGCACTATCTCATTGGTGGTTTTACCGTGGGCTCCCAAAGCCAACCGGCCTGCTGATCTTGGGTTAACTTCCAACCCTTTCAACATATGCGATTTTGAGGGCGGAATCTGGCGGCTCATCTGGTGGCTCCTATGCGCCATCTGGTGACGGATAGCGCTTCGGAAGAAAGACATATATCGATGGACTTGCGATTAAGTGGAAATGCGAGTCATGGAATGCCTTGCAATAAATTGTGGTCTTCCTTCCAATGTTTGTCAATCACATCAACGCCGCGTTCGAGGCTGACGGTGCAGTCTTATTGGCTCTTCTATATGGTTGCTGTTTTAACCATGAAGTGTTTTAGCTCCTGTTTTCGGCGAACTTCAAGTAACCTTGAGCCAAATGCCAGAGCCTTTATCCGGGCACTAAGATGAGAACATCCGTGAATCGTTGCGAGAACAAAAGATCATCCGGGCAACCAGTCAGAACATAACAAAATGCGGCCTCTGGCCTCCAACCCTTTGTACAGGACCGCATTACATGCGCAAGCTACTGGCCAAACAAGTTACAAAAATTATTGGTTCCGATTTGTTCCTAATGTTTGTTCACAACAGCACTCAAGCTGGAACTTCTAGTACGCTGAAGTTTTGTCATTTTCAATAGAGAGGTTCAAATCGCAGACACAGTGTACCATACACTTGATTGTTATCATTTGGCACCGAGACAGGGTTGCCTGTGCTCTTTTTAACGCGAGCGGTCCGGGAGTTCCCCGGCGCCGGTATTGCTCCGCCTCCTTCGAGAGGTGGTGCCACGCTGCGTGACCAGGCCGACAGCATCCGCGCTCCGCGCATGAATCTGAGATGGTTGTGAGTAGTCATCGTGATTACTGCAACCAATCTGCTTTGCCGGTAGCCATTTCGTGCTTACATCTAATCTCGATTAGGGGAGAGCCAGCATATTTTTGATTCTATTCTTGCGTAAGCAGCGGCACATTTTGGCAAGAAGAAACACTGCTGTATTTTGCTGCTTTGCTTACCTTTTCCTGTAGCGCGACCATGCCAGCATTAGGTTGAGGTGGCTGAGCCGGGCCTGTCGGTTCGGGAGGCTGTAACGAGATATTGCGCAGTAATGATCGTGCATTAAAACGCTGCTACACGGTCAGCATATATATATATATATATATATATATATTATTGGAGAAGTATGGGAGAGGCCTTTGCCCTGCAGTGGGCGTAACCAGGCTGATGATGATATATATATATATATATATATATATATATATATATATATATATATATAGAGAGAGAGAGAGAGAGAGAGAGAGAGAGAGCAATACAGTTGCAGTTGGCTCTTCACTTTCAATTTCAAGAAATAATTTATTCGTCTCTCTCAAGTATATGGACCCACCGTCTTACACTTACGACGGCTGCACCGAGAAGGCAAATCACGCATGACAATTATGCTGCACACAGCAGCGTCTGGGAATTAACAGGCTACATCTTTTAGCCGCGTCTGCCGATATTTGTTTTCAAATGTTGCAACCAGTGGCGTAGCCGCAAATCTTTTTCGATGGAGGCCGGGTAGCTATCTCACCGGGGACCGAGCGGGTGAATGGAGAGGCCGAGTGGCAGGGCACGCCCCATTATACACAGATATTTCGGGAAGGTGAAAGATGCCACCCCCTGGCTACACCGCTAGCTGTAGCGGGACATTGTTGTGTGCGTTCAGGAAGCAAAACATACGCTACTATGCTTAATTAACTCCAGGTTAGGCACCACTGACCAAGTCACTGGTTGGGAACCTGGA